>NC_142471.1:92284435-92439193 GCF_049115385.1 Moschus berezovskii | reverse complement strand
GGTTCAAGCCTGGATCACTAGTCTGACTCCCATTACGCAGACTTTCCTTGATGCCATTACCTTCCCTTGGCCAAAATTCTTTTTCAAAAGTATATTCAGGGACGTCCCCGATGGTTCAGTGGCTGAGACTTGGCACTCCCAATTCAGGGGACCTGGGTTCAATTCCTGGTCAGGGAA
The DNA here is from genome assembly GCF_049115385.1 of Moschus berezovskii. Taxonomy (NCBI): domain Eukaryota; kingdom Metazoa; phylum Chordata; class Mammalia; order Artiodactyla; family Moschidae; genus Moschus; species Moschus berezovskii. Next base: position 92,439,016 of record NC_142471.1, on the reverse strand, counting down.
CTAGATCCCACATGTGGCAACTAAGATCCGGGACAGCCAAACAAATAGATATCTAGATATGTAGATGGATAATTTTTTAAGAAAAATTAAATCCATCACTTTAAGGTTCATCCTGAGGGTAAAAGCAGAATATGCGTTTCAAAGCAGAAGGGCCGTCATCAGCCCTTTCCCCAGTCATCAGCATCCCCACAGGCCATCACAGAGCGATGAAGGGCTCATGGGTAGGAGTCAGGCACCTGGGGAAGCCTCCTGCACCCAGCAGGGAGCACGAGAATGAGGAGGCAGAAGGAGAAAACGTGCGGAGAGGCGTGCGGGTTTCCACGCCCCACACCCACCGTTCTGGGTCAGCTTGATGGAGCCATCACAGAGGGAGGGCTTGAAGGGCTCACAGGTAGGAGTCAGGTAACGGGGGAAGCCTCCTGCACCCGGCAGGGACCACGAGAAAGAAGGGGCAGAAGGGGAAACCGTGCAGAGAGGCGTCCGGGTTTCCACGCCCCACACCCACCATTCTGGGTCAGCTTGGTGGAGCACACGAGCGTGGAGATCTGGAAGGAGTCCTTGCTGATGGTGCAGCTCCCGAGGCTCTGCATGCTCTTGCCCGTGGCCGAGTGGCCCTTCTCCTCCAGCTCGGCCTTGGTGGAGGGCAGGCTCAGGTACGTGCCTGCATCCTCCAGCTTCTTCGCTTCCGCCTGCAGGTTTAATGCCGCAACAGGTCACACGTGACTCATAGTACCCCACCATTTTTTCTACCCCTTTGTGATCCTTAATCCTTTGAACCCTCATGACATTTGTTTTCTATTCTCTCCTGAACAGTTTATTTTATTTTTAATGCTTTATTTTGGAGGACAGCTGACACTGTTGGGCTTGCTTACAGGTACACGATAAAGTGATCCAGTTACACGTATTGTTGTTGTTTAGTTGCTAAGCTGTGTCCGACTCGTTTGCGACCTCACAGACTGTACCTCACCAGGCTCCTCTGTCCATGGGATTTTCCAAGCAAGAATACTGGAGTGGGATGTCATTTTCTTCTCTAGGGGATCTTCCCAACCCAGGGATTGAACCTGCATCTCCTGCATTGCAAGTAGATTCTTTACCACTGAGCCACCAGGGAAGCCGACAGTTATACATCTACATGTGTCTATTCTTGGATAAACTATTTTCCCAACTAATCTGCTACATAATATTGAGCAGGGGACTTCCCCAGTGATCCAGTGGTTAAGACAACTCGCTTCCACTGCAGGAGACATGGGTTTGATCTCTGGTCAGAGAAATAAGATCCCACATTCTGTACAGTCAAAAAATAATAATAACAATAGGAAAAAACAGCCATAATATTGAACTGAGATCCTGTGCTAAACTGCTTAATATTTAATATTTTTAATATTTCCCTTGTTCCTCTATGAATTCACACTCACAGAGCATTTTTTTAAACAGAATCTAATGTGTTATTATGGGCTTCCCAGGTGGCTCGAGTGGTAAAGAACATGTCTGCCAATGCACGAGATGGAAGAGATGGAGGTTCAATCCCTGGGTCAGGAAGATCCACTGGAGAAGGAAATGGCAACCCACTGCAGTATTTTTGACTGGAGAATCTCATGGACAGAGGAGCCTGGCATCCATGGTATTGCTAAGAGTCAGACACGACTTAGCGACTAAAACAAACAAACATCTCCCCTTAGGAACAGCTAAAAACCTGATCATCTGAAATGTTCATTCTCAGAATTGAAAGTTGCTAGAGAGCATTGTTGCCACAAAGATGGGAGATGTCCACTCAGGCCAGGAAGCCCAAAGAGGCCTGAAGCAGTCAACTTCAACAGCACCACACCAACAGGAAAAAGACGCACCTTGTAGACGATGAGATCGTGCTCCCCGTCCCGGAGGGTGGTCCCATCGTAGCGCATGAGCTTCACAAAAGCGAGGGCGAATATTTTCTCAGATTTGTCCTTAGCTGCAACAGAGATCAATAAGCATTTTCAACAGCCGTCACGACAAAAATAACACCATAAAATGCCACAAGAGCTGCCTTTCTGAAAAAATGACAAAACTGTTCTGACAGATGTGAAAGCGAACACAAACACACAGAGATGGAGACGACGTTCACATATCACAAAGGTTCCTTGGGCTCAAACTAACCTGCAAACTCAGAGCAACGTCAGAGTTTCCTCGTGGACGTTCAAGACAGAATCTGGAGTCAAGGACCAAGAGTAGGAGGATGCTTTTGAAGGGGAACATGGAGGGAAGTCTGCAATACTGAAAGCCAAGAGTAACCGGAAACAGCTAACAGTGAAGGCGGTATTTGCAGCCTAGGGATTCACAGATAAACAGGGCAGAAAACACAGGCCACCACAAGTGGCCACTATAAGGGGCAAAGCCTTCCCCGAGAAAACAGATGGCCAACACGGAAAATCAAAACAGAGATGCCCACCTTGGGCCCTCCACTAATGTGAGCCACAGGTGGACTAAACACCTGAACAGGAAATTTCATTCGCTTTGGCGAGGAAGTTCTTCCCCCAAATCAGCGTGGGAGACTCAGTTCTTCGTTTCATTAAGTTTCCACCAAGGAGTCACCTGCTTGGAAGTGACCAGCCTGCCCAGAAGAGCAAATGCAGACCCTTGTCATACCCGGCACTCCACTGATCGGTCTTCACAATGGCCAGGAGCTGAGCTGTTAGGTTTCGTGTTGTTCAACAAAATTGTTAGGCTGAAGCCTAATCCCCGCATAGTTGTACTGGAGAAAAGGCCTAAAAGGAGGGTCTTAAGGTTGAATGGTCATAAGGGTGAGGCTCTGACCCGATAGAATGGGGGCCCTTATAAGAAACAGAACAGACACCAGCTCCATCCTCCTCCATGTGAGCTCACAGCGAGAAGGTCTGCAACCTGGAAGAGGGTTCTCACCAGACCCGACCACACTGGTACCCTGAGCTCAGACTTGCAGCCTGCAGAACTATGCGAAATCTCCACTGTTAAGTCACCCAGCCTATAGTATTTTGCTGTGACTGCCCAGCAGATGAAGACAAATCCCTATCACTACCAGATTACCACGCCTGTACTATGTGTGTGTATGTGTGTGTGCGCACGTGTGTGCATGCACTGAGTGTGTGTATGCGTATGTGTGAAAATTTATCATTTGCTTCACCCACTGGGTTTTCCCATGAAAGAAACGTGGTGTATTTTTTCTCTGCTATTTCCGCAGTGTGTAGCGTAGTGCCTGCTATATATCAGATACTCAATAAACATTTGTTCTAGTTGGGGAGACGCCAACAAACGAATTCTTTCAGATAACAAAGAAAACAAAAGTCGGGAGCTTCTTAAAGCGTTATGATGGGAATAGGGACGACACAGCTGGATGGTGAGAAAGGTCTGTCTGAGAAGATAGACTGCATATGACGCAAGATGTAAACCCTCCAGGAAGAGAGATGGCCAAATACAGAGGCCCGAAATAGGAGCGGCCTGGTGTGCTTGGGGACTGACAGCCAGTGAGGCTGGTGAGCAGAGGGGGGTGTGGGATCCAGGGTGTGCAGGTCCCCGATCAGGTAGACACGGATGAGGACTCTGGGCTGAAGAAATGGATTTGTGACGAATTTTCAGAGATGCAAGCTGAACACACATGGAACCACTGAGTTCAAGGCTAGAAAATACCTTTAAAATGATAGACCCCAGATTCTGTTTTTAGAGATGAAACAACAGAGATCCAAGAGCAATACGTCTGCCCACCCTGAGTCAGAGGCTCAAAATACTTACTCCAGGACATCACTGCATGGGATACTATATCTCATTGATCTCTGCATTCCTGGAATACAATCAGTTCAGTTCAGTTCGGTCGCTCAGTCGTGTCCAACTCATTGCGACCCCATGAATCACAGCACGCCAGGCCTCCCTGTCCATCACCAACTCCTGGAGTCCACCCAACCCATGTCCATAGAGTCGGTGATGCTATCCAGCAATCTCATTCTCAGTCGTCCCCTTCTCCTCCCGCCGCCAACCTTTCCCAGCATCAGAGTCTTTTCCAGTGAGTCAACTCGTCGCATGAGGTGGCCAAAGTATTGCAGTTTCAGCTTTAGCATCAGTCCGTCCAATGAACACCCATAGGTGCTCAATAAATGTGAGCTAATTAGATGTGCTGATTGACTAACCAAAGATAAAAGGACAGATAAAAGCAAAATATATGTACCCTAGGAATCAAAAAATAACTTTGTGAAAGTGTTCTTGAAAACATAAGACTTCTCAGTGTTCAAGAGAGAAAGAAGAGATCCTTCCAAGTGTGTGCTGTGCTGAGTCACTCAGCTGTGTCTCTTTGCGACCCCATGGACTATAGCCCACCAGGCTCCTCTGTCCATGGGATTCTCCAGGCAAGAATACTGGAGTGGGTTGCCAAGCCCTCCTCCAGGGGATCTTCCCAACTCAGGGATCAAACTCAGGCCCCCGGCATGGCAGGTGGACTCTTCTCCCTCTGAGCCATCAGGGTTTAAGTTTGGGCAGACATGAAGAACATTAAAGCACGTCTCTGTGAAACCAGCCGTGGTTCAAGACACGTGACCACACCTGCCAGCAGACAACTCCCCCAGCCCTACTTTAATGAGGACAGAATTTAAAAGCACACCTTTAAACTATTAATGCTCTGCCTCTTACACGAGGAACGGGCTGCACACATCGCATGTGCATCGGCACCCGTGACGAAGCAGACAACACATTTCCACGTCAGGAGCCATCAGCGGCCGTGACGAAGCAGACAACACAGTGACGCGTCAGCAGCCATCAGCAGCCGTGACGAAGCAGACAACACATTTCCGCGTCAGGAGCCATCAGCAGCCGTGACGAAGCAGACAACACAGTGACGCGTCAGGAGCCGTCAGCAGCCGTGACGAAGCAGACAACACATTTCCACGTCAGGAGCCATCAGCGGCCGTGACGAAGCAGACAACACATTGACACGTCAGGAGCCATCAGCGGCCGTGACGAAGCAGACAACACACTGACACGTCAGGAGCCGTCAGCGGCCGTGACGAAGCAGACAACACATTGACACGTAAGCAGCCATCAGCGGCCGTGACGAAGCAGACAACACATTTACGCGTCAGGAGCCATCAGCGGCCGTGACGAAGCAGACAACACATTGACACGTCAGGAGCCATCAGCGGCCGTGACGAAGCAGACAACACAGTGACGCGTCAGGAGCCATCAGCAGCCGTGACGAAGCAGACTACACATTTCCACGTCAGGAGCCATCAGCAGCCGTGACGAAGCAGACAACACATTGAAACGTCATGAGCCATCAGCAGCCGTGAAGAAGCAGACAACACAGTGATGCGTCAGGAGCCGTCAGCAGCCGTGACGAAGCAGACAACACATTTCAACGTCAGGAGTCATCAGCGGCCGTGACGAAGCAGACAACACATTGACACGTCAGGAGCCATCAGCGGCCGTGACGAAGCAGACAACACACTGACACGTCAGGAGCCGTCAGCGGCCGTGACGAAGCAGACAACACATTGACACGTAAGCAGCCATCAGCGGCCGGGACGAAGCAGACAACACATTTACGCGTCAGGAGCCATCAGCGGCCGTGACGAAGCAGACAACACATTGACACGTCAGGAGCCATCAGCGGCCGTGACGAAGCAGACAACACATTGACACGTAAGCAGCCATCAGCGGCCGTGACGAAGCAGACAACACATTTACGCGTCAGGAGCCATCAGCAGCCGTGACGAAGCAGACAACACATTGACACGTCAGGAGCCATCAGCGGCCGTGATGAAGCAGACAACACATTTACGCGTCAGGAGCCATCAGCGGCCGTGACGAAGCAGACAACACATTGACACGTAAGCAGCCATCAGCGGCCGTGACGAAGCAGACAACACGTTTACGCGTCAGGAGCCATTAGCGGCCGTGACGAAGCAGACAACACATTTCCGGGTCAGGAGCCATCAGCGGCCGTGACGAAGCAGACAACACATTGACACGTCAGGAGCCATCAGCGGCCGTGACGAAGCAGACAACACATTGACACGTAAGCAGCCATCAGCGGCCGTGACGAAGCAGACAACACATTTACGCGTCAGGAGCCATCAGCGGCCGTGACGAAGCAGACAACACATTGACACGTAAGCAGCCATCAGCGGCCGTGACGAAGCAGACAACACATTTACGCGTCAGGAGCCATCAGCGGCCGTGACAAAGCAGACAACACATTTCCGCGTCAGGAGCCGTCAGCGGCCGTGACGAAGCAGACAACACATTTCCGCGTCAGGAGCCGTCAGCGGCCGTGACAAAGCAGACAACACATTTACACGTCAGGAGCCATCAGCAGCCGTGACGAAGCAGACAACACATTTACACGTCAGGAGCCATCAGCGGCCGTGACGAAGCAGACAACACATTTCCGCGTCAGGAGCCATCAGCGGCCGTGATGAAGCTGACAACACATTGACGCGTCAGGAGCCATCAGCGGCCGTGACGAAGCAGACAACACATTGACACGTCAGGAGCCGTCAGCGGCCGTGACGAAGCAGACAACACATTGACACGTCAGGAGCCGTCAGCGGCCGTGACGAAGCAGACAACACATTGACACGTAAGCAGCCATCAGCGGCCGTGACGAAGCAGACAACACATTTACGCGTCAGGAGCCATCAGCGGCCGTGACGAAGCAGACAACACATTGACACGTCAGGAGCCATCAGCGGCCGTGACGAAGCAGACAACACATTGACACGTCAGGAGCCGTCAGCGGCCGTGACGAAGCAGACAACACATTGACACGTAAGCAGCCATCAGCGGCCGTGACGAAGCAGACAACACATTTACGCGTCAGGAGCCATCAGCGGCCGTGACGAAGCAGACAACACATTTCCGCGTCAGGAGCCGTCAGCGGCCGTGACGAAGCAGACAACACATTTCCGCGTCAGGAGCCGTCAGCGGCCGTGACGAAGCAGACAACACATTGACACGTCAGGAGCCATCAGCGGCCGTGACGAAGCAGACAACACATTTCCGCGTCAGGAGCCATCAGCGGCCGTGACGAAGCAGACAACACATTGACACGTCAGGAGCCATCAGCGGCCGTGACGAAGCAGACAACACATTGACACGTCAGGAGCCATCAGCGGCCGTGACGAAGCAGACAACACATTGACACGTCAGGAGCCATCAGCGGCCGTGACGAAGCAGACAACACATTGACACGTCAGGAGCCGTCAGCGGCCGTGACGAAGCAGACAACACATTGACGCGTCAGGAGCCATCAGCGGCCGTGACGAAGCAGACAACACATTGACGCGTCAGGAGCCATCAGCGGCCGTGACGAAGCAGACAACACATTGACACGTCAGGAGCCATCAGCGGCCGTGACGAAGCAGACAACACATTGACACGTCAGGAGCCATCAGCGGCCGTGACGAAGCAGACAACACATTTCCGCGTCAGGAGCCATCAGCAGCCGTGACGAAGCAGACAACACATTGACGCGTCAGGAGCCATCAGCAGCCGTGACGAAGCAGACAACACATTGACGCGTCAGGAGCCATCAGCGGCCGTGACGAAGCAGACAACACATTTCCGCGTCAGGAGCCATCAGCGGCCGTGATGAAGCAGACAACACATTTCCTCGTCAGGAGCCATCAGCGGCCGTGACGAAGCAGACAACACATTGACACGTCAGGAGCCATCAGCGGCCGTGACGAAGCAGACAACACATTTCCGCGTCAGGAGCCATCAGCGGCCGTGACGAAGCAGACAACACATTGACGCGTCAGGAGCCATCAGCGGCCGTGACGAATTAGACAACACATTTACGTGTCAGGAGCCATCAGCGGCCGTGACGAAGCAGACAACACATTGACACGTCAGGAGCCATCAGCGGCCGTGACGAAGCAGACAACAGATTTCCGCGTCAGGAGCCATCAGCGGCCGTGACGAAGCAGACAACACATTTACGCGTCAGCAGCCATCAGCGGCCGTGACGAAGCAGACAACACATTTACACGTCAGGAGCCATCAGCGGCCGTGACGAAGCAGACAACACATTTCCGCGTCAGGAGCCATCAGCGGCCGTGACGAAGCAGACAACACATTTACGCGTCAGGAGCCATCAGCAGCCGTGACGAAGCAGACAACACATTTACGCGTCAGGAGCCATCAGCGGCCGTGACGAAGCAGACAACAGATTTCCGCGTCAGGAGCCATCAGCGGCCGTGACGAAGCAGACAACACATTTACGCGTCAGCAGCCATCAGCGGCCGTGACGAAGCAGACAACACATTTCTGCATCAGGAGCCATCAGCGGCCGTGACGAAGCAGACAACACATTTACGCGTCAGGAGCCATCAGCGGCCGTGACGAAGCAGACAACATATATACGCGTCAGCAGCCATCAGCGGCCGTGACGAAGCAGACAACACATTTACACGTCAGGAGCCATCAGCGGCCGTGACGAAGCAGACAACACATTTACACGTCAGGAGCCATCAGCAGCCGTGACGAAGCAGACAACACATTGACACGTCAGGAGCCATCAGCGGCCGTGACGAAGCAGACAACACATTGACACGTCAGGAGCCATCAGCGGCCGTGACGAAGCAGACAACACATTGACACGTCAGGAGCCATCAGCAGCCGTGACGAAGCAGACAACACATTGACACGTCAGGAGCCATCAGCAGCCGTGACGAAGCAGACAACACATTGACACGTCAGGAGCCATCAGCAGCCGTGACGAAGCAGACAACACATTGACACGTCAGGAGCCATCAGCGGCCGTGACGAAGCAGACAACACATTGACACGTCAGGAGCCACAGGAGAAGACCTCAGGCCGCAGAGGTCGGGCAGGGCTGCCCACCCAGCCAGCCCCCCTACAAAGAAGGGAAACTCCTGGGAGGTCGGCCTCAGAAGGCACACATCTGCCCACATCCAGAGAAAACATCAGCTGATGCATCTGGAGTTGCTAACACGTTGCAGAATGGCGTTAGACCGCTCACATACCAGCACCAAACTTTCCCAGCAATCCCAAGGACGGATCCCTGTGTGAGAAACCCTGTCACCTGCTTCCAGAAGGGGTAAAGCAACACGTTTTGCTGGGGACAGTAGGGGGGGTGCAGTGTGGCCTCAGCTCACCCCATTTCTGCCCCAGAGTGTCCGCAGACAAGGCAGCAGTCGAGGCCTCCCGTGGCCCCCATTGCTAGGGTGGCCCACCGACTTCACCATCAGCACAATTGCTATGCCCCACACGTTCCCCCAACCCCGCCAGCTGGGGCCGGGGAGACTTCATTAATTATGCAAATGTATCATGATAGCATCATGTCTGTAATGAGTATGTAAAACTGACAAGGAAAACAAGGATTTGGGAAATTAAAATGCTACCGAAGAGATCCCTCTGCCCTGGTCTAATCTATTAATTAGGGGGAATGATGGTGTTCTAAAGGGGGAGCGTGCTTCTGCGAGAAGTCCTCTGTGCATTCCAGAACTCTGCCTGCCCTGCAGCGGGGCTCCCCACCCTCACCTCCCGAGCAGCCCCTGCCCCCCGCCACCACGACTTCCACTGTGCAGGGTGCAGAGCCCACCACAGCCTCCAAGACTTGGCTGAGGTCCCTCTAGTCAAGGCTGTGGTGGTAGTTGGACTATAAAGAAAGCTGAGCTTTACAGTTGGAGTATAAAGAAAGCTGATAAAGTTGCTGGGAAAGTTTGGTGCTGGTATGTGAACGGTCAAATGCCATTCTGCAACTTGCTAACAATTCCACATGCATCAGCTGATGTTTTCTGTGGATACGGGCAGATGTGCACCTTCTGAGGCCGACCTCCCATTGGTCATGTATGGATGTGAGAGTTGAACTATAAAGAAAGCTGAGCACAGAAGAACTGATGCTTTTGAACTGCGGTATTGGAGCAGACTCTTAAGAGTCCCTTGGACTGCAAGGAGATCAAATCAGTCCATCCTAAAGGAAATCAGTCCATCCTAAAGGAAATCAGTCCTGAATGTTCACTGGAAGGACTGATGCTGAAGCTGAAGCTCCAATACTTTGGCCACCTGATGCGAAGAACTGACTCATTGGAAAAGACCCTGATGCTGGGAAAGATAGAAGGCAGGAGGAGAAGAGGGTGACAGAGGATGAGATGGTTGGATAGCATCACCAACTCGATGGACATGAGTTTGAGTAAACTGCTGGAGTCGGTGATGGACAGGGAAGCCTGGCATGCTATAGTCCATAGGGTCGCAAAGAGTCGGACATGACTGAGCGACTGAATTGAACTGAACTGATTCTGTGCCAAGTGGAGGGCAGCTTCCACTTCACCGGGTCATCAACCCCCCCAGGCATTTCCCCCTCAGGCTGAGATATTTAGAAACACTCACAGAGTCAGGGGTGAGGACCCCCCACCCCTGTGGCTCTGGTCCCCACAGGGTCATGGGTGATAAACACACCCACCGAGGCTACCCTTCCCGTGATGCCACTACATATACAACTGTAGCATCACTTGCGTTCCCAAATCTTAGCCGACGGCCGGATGGATACAGCCCACACAGGGCAGCAGTGCGTCTTCCCCGTGTGGCTTTGTGTTGGCGGCTAACAGAGGGCTACATCCTTAGCAGACAATTAATTCCACACAGGCAATGAGACAAACTTCATCCTCGATGCTAAATCCTTCTGGAAGGTGAGTGATGTGAACAGCCGTTCTTTCCTCCCAAAAGTCTTGGCATCACGTCCAAGGCTATACCAACACCGGTGAGAAAAGGTCAGCCTGAGTTCCAGACACCAGTGGCCGCCAGCAAAGCCAGAGAGGGCTCAAGGTTTTCAACACCAGCACAAAAGCATTAAAAGCAATTTGTGAAATCTGTCTGTTACAGCTCAGTGATTTTCTGACAGATGGGACAGGATCACAAAACAAATGGGAAAGATGAAACCCAAGGGTAGAGTAGGAAGGAAGGGCACCTCACTGGACAAATTCGAGAAGAAAATGAAGATCTCCAGAGAGTGGCTCAACCAGAGTGGACAGCACTTCACAGGACTGGGTTCACCTGGACATGGAGCTGGAGTGTCAAGACCTCCCTGTGTTACGGTAACCACTGTCTAGAACAATCCAGAATAAATGCACAATACACACGGGCTAAGGAAGCATGTGGCTACTCACAGTCCTGGGACGACCTGTGTCGGAAGGTAAAGCGGAGGTGACTGCGGTTCACATCCTCGATGGGGATGGCCACCTGCGGGGTAAACAGGGAAAGTCAGCACCGTTACGGCACCTTCCCCACTGAGACAGCCTGGAACACTCCACACGCTTCTGCCCCACAGGGTGTGATCTTCCCAAAGGCAAATGCCCTTTGGGAAAATTTACCCCAGATAATGCTGTCCAGGATGCCACGTGGACTGGAAGAGGCAGCTAAATTTTTTTTTTTAACGTGCTGATCCTCACAGTGAAGCATCTATTTTTTAAAGTTGCCATTTATGTTTTTAGCCCCGATTTGCAGATACCTATGTTCCCTCATAACTGTGGAGACCTGCCCTTGGCTGCAGCAAGAAGGCTGTTCTTTCATGACTTAGAGTAAAAGGAAAAAGACCCAATACATGCTGCCTTTAAGCCAAGAGTGTCTGTAATCTCATAGCTGACGTTTGCATTCCAGAGCCAACTACTGGCCTGGTGTCCCAGTACCCGAGCCCGTGGAGTGTGGGCTAACACGGTGGGCTGGGCAGGGGTGCTCTAGGAATCTCGGAGCACCACAGCTGAGGGAACAGGACCCATCTCCCCAGTGATGTCTTCCATGTACTATCACCTCTATTTTTTTTCCATTTGCTGTAAGGACAGCACGCCTTACATAAAACAGACCCGAGAAGAGACAGACAATAGTGGTCTGTAAAGGACTGTCATTTGTCTCCAGGAAAGTCTTGCTTTTACATCCAAAAGGAGATGAGAGTAAATGTAAATTCCAAGAAACACCACTGAGGTTCCTTAGCAACCTTCTTGAACGACTTTGTTGAAAGCGCCCCAGGGCTGGCGGAGGGTACCCACTGGCAGGCAGCCCTGGGGGGGGAGGTGTGAGGGGGCGACGTCCTCGGGGTACAAATGAGCATCTCATAACCCACCCCAAGGGAGAACAGGGCCATGGAGATGATACCTTAACCGTCTCAAACCAGCGCGGCTGTTTCACTTGGTAGTAAATCACCGACTTGTACTCTGAAATCGCTTCATCACCAGCGCCCGGGAAAATCACATGCTTTAAAAGAAGCATAAAGAGTTTGCATCAGCCCTCGTAGTGCCTGACACCGCATCCATCTCCTCCTCCCACCTGTTAGATGAGCCGGGAGAAGGAGCAACGGTGCCCCGGGAATGCCAACAATCCCGGGGCCCACAGAAAAAGCCCCCCCTCCAGTGACGGAAGGACAGGTCGGGCTGGGGCCAGCGGCCAGCAGAAAACCTTGCCTGCAGACATCTAAGATCTTGATGGCCACATGGTCTGGAGATGCTACTGTCTTCCACCCTCCGCACCCCTAGTAACGTTCACCCTGACCTGTAGGAAACCGCCTGTCTCCTGGTGGCTGGGGAAAAGCACTACAGATCAAGGAGGAGCTCACCTTTCTCCATCCCCTTCCCGCAGCCACAGACACTGACCATTCGACTCTAAGGAGACACCAGTACAGCCCAGGGGCAGCACGGCCTATTTCCAGAGAGATGGCAGGGCAGGGCCACTTGATATCAGCCAGACAGAAAGGATGAACCTCCCTCCAGGCAAAGCCGAGCCCCAGGGGTACCTTCAAGTCACTGCTCTGGGCCACGTGGGCCCCAGGAAGCCCAGAATGCAGTCATGGTCCAGAGAGGTAGTTGGCAGGGACTCCTGCTTGGGCTCAGCCTCCAGTCCTCAAAGGAGGTCTCCAAGTCCCTCCCAGGACAACTGCAGGGTGCCGCGACCACACAGGAGGAGGTCTCCGTGACCACCACCCAGGAGAGCACAAGGTCAAAGGCCCCAATTCCAGCCCAAGTTCCACCTCCCACGGGCTCTCTAACCTCAGTCAAGTTGATTGATTTCTCTGGGCCTCAGTTTCCTCCAGTCTCAAAAGACGCTAACAACAGTATCTGAATATCTAGTGTGACCGCTCACCCTCCAAGACTTGGGTTTATGCTGGCAAGCAGGGGCCCAGGAGGGATTTGGCAAAGGTGGTCAGGACCCCAGGGACATCCAGAGACCATCCAGTTGCGGGACCCAGGGGAAACCAGCCCTTTTGGGTAAGGGAAAAGGAAGAAAAGGCAAACTTTCTTCCCGAGAAACAAGACTGGCTTTTCACATTCTGAAGCAGAGGCAAGGCACACATAAGGGAGGTAAGACTCCAACACCACAGGTTCAGCTTTGCAACAAGTACCTCCAGCCGTTTTCCATCTTCATCATAAACAGACACCGTAACTTCGACATTCTTAGCTGTCGTCTTGCTTCCTTTATCAAAATCTCCTTGAACTAATGTTACATAGATATCGTTTCGAACATCACCTGGAGGGGGTGGAAATTACACCTTTGAAACCAATCCATTATTCATTGTGTGACCGTGAATTTTGCCAAACTAACTCACCGTCTCTCTGAGCAGTGTATCATAAATACTTTATTAGGTGATTATGAAGTATTTTCTACAAAACAGTCTCCACATTTAATAGCATGACAAAGGCAATTTGCATCATCACTGTAAGACTTGCAAGAAAGAGGAAAATGTCTCAGCCTCCAATTATCTGCTTGGGGCTTCTCGTGGGCAGCAGGCTCCTACACTCCGTGGGCAGCCTGTGCCCAGAGCGGCTTGGGTATGGTCAGTGGGTCTGCACTGACCCTGCCCTCACCCTGACCCTCAGCATCCACGGCCCGCTGCAATGCACATCACAGCCCCCATCATCTGCGTCTCAGCAGTCAGCACCCCGGGGATTGCCAGCAATACTGGCCTCCTCTCCATTCCACTGAGGAGGTGAACAAAAAGCAGCATTTGAACCACAGGCCAATGTCCTGAGTTGACACCCAGGATCAGGGACTAGGGATGGGTCAAGAAACTCTCTACAAAGGATCGTCTTTCCTCCTGGCAGGCAGCTGTCTGAATCCTGAATGAGACCACAGGGAGCAGAAGAAAAGACTCAGACATTTGAAAGTGAGATGGACCTTAAATCGTGCAAAAAAAAAAAAAAATACAACCGCACACACGCAACAAATGAGCTCAAGACGCTTCCTCCAGCTGAGAACACACGAAGCCCCTGCTAAGGGTCTGACTGGGAAAACTCTGCAAGCTTCATTAGCAGCATGATTTAAAGGGAGCACCGCTGCCCTCCGAAGGCTGCTCTGCCGTCTGTCTGGCTGCCTCCCATGTCTGACACATCTTCCCTCCCCCGGGGGACACAAGCAAGGGTTGTGTCAAGAGCGGCAAACAACCTGCTCTGGGCAAAGAACAAGGATCCCAGAAGGAAAAAAAAATCCTGCTGGTTTCTTGTTTTTCTTCTGCTTTTTAGATGGCTCTATTCTGGCTTTTAATGTATGCGACTATTAAATTAAGCTTTCATTTAAAAGTCATCATTGTAATAATCCCTGTGGGTGGCTACCACTGCCACAGCAGCTGCTGGAAGGAAGCAGGGCTGCGATCGCTGATACGGACCACGAAGACGTTCAGAAGGATGGCGCACACAGCCGGGGGAGGAGGCAAGGCTGCAGGTCCAGGTTGCTGTTGTCCAGTTGCCAAGGCGTGTGTGACGCTTTGCGACCCCATGGACTGCAGCACGCAAGGCCTCCCTGTCCATCACTAATTCTCAGAGCCTACCCAAACTCATGTCCATCAAGTCGGTGATGCCGTCCAACCATCCCATCCTCTGTCAACCTCTCCTTCTGCCCTCCGTCTTTCCAGCATCAGGGTCTTTTCCAGTGAGTCTGCTTTTCACATCAGGTGGCCAAAATATTGAAGCTTCAGCATCAGTCCTTCCAATGAATATTCAGAGTTGATTTCCTTGCTGTGTGACCTCAGACAAGTCAATTAACCTTCAGGGCCACTTACCACTAAACCACCTTACCGATCAGGCAGGTGGTCTGCACAATCTTTCCGCCTGAGAATTCTATCAGAACACCAAAGCCGTCATCAAAAAGGGCTACAACAGCTTCAAGCGGGGCTTCAGCAGCCAGAGGAGCGGCATGTGCTGGGGAGCGGGGTGGCTGAACCTCAGAGCCTCCTCATCCGATTGGCCTAGAGATTCTGGCCCCAGTCCAGAAGTAAGATCCCATACGGAGGTCAGCATCCCTAATAGGCACTCACGAGAGGGTCTTAGCAAATGCCTCCCAGGCTCTCATTCTGGGGAGGAAGGAGCTGGAAGCAGACCCGAGGGGCCCATCCACACCTCCAGCCGCCTTCTTAGCTCAGGGGATAACTGTGCTCCCAACCAGGATCCCTCAGAAGGACCCCGGGATTTCCAGCGGGCCACAAGAAGATGGAGAAGCAGGGACAATGGTGGTATGACCAGCTCTCCCACTGTGCAAAGGAGACGCGCGTCTCCATAAACACGCGTGTGACTGGATGGCACGGGTTCTACCAGGCTAAACGTAGGGATCTGAATGAACGTGCCTGCCAAGGATAAGATGCTCCCAGCTTCTCAGCATCCCTCAGCCCCAGAGAACATGGGTGAGTCCCTCAAGCCGGGCTTGCTCACTGCAGGAACGCCAAGCGCTGACTCAGCACACCAAACAAGCCAGGACAATGGTCAGCTGTACAGGTTTCCCACAAACCTATCAGGACATCATCTTAGAGGTTTAGACTTACTCTTTAAGTCTGTCAATCGCAAGGGAGACACAACCAGTGTGAACCAGAAGTTTCCCAGGTTTCCCAATCACTTGGAGAGAGAGAGGAAGTACAAAGAACATGCCCCGGAAACGCCCTTAAAATAAACAAGGCGGTAACTCTGAAGCACCCTTGTGCACGCAGGGCTCCTGATGCCAGTGAGGCTGTCCTCACGTATAAACTTGCGCCTCAAGCCCACATGGAAATGATGTGTCCACTAGAAGTCCACATTCGTTAGCTGTGTATAGAGCAGCCAAATTCCACAAGCAATAGATGCCCCATCGTTTCTAAACGTGCTGTGTGTCACGCTTTCGTCCTATACAGGTGAGACTGGCTAACACTCCATCTAGCTGACGTTAGATGTCTTTTCCTATCAATTTAACAGTGTTGACAATGAGCCACAATTGCCTGGAGGAACAGAGGTAACATGTCCCTGAAATGCCCTATAATAAACAAAGGGATAACTCTGAAGCACCTGAGTGACCAGCATTTCCCTGTGAACCTACAGCAAAGCTCTGCACCAGGGGCCGCAGGCAAGTGCTTACCACAGGGTGGTTTGGCCTCATTTCCACTGTTCATTAGCCATGTGACTTGAGGCTGTGGCTTAATCATAATGGGAATTAGTTCAACACCCATGTGGAGGCTTCCGGGATCCTTTTGAGGATCAAGCTAGGTAATTGATGGCAGCATTATCTGCAAACCAAAATGTGTCCCACAGATTATCAGGGATAAAGATTCATAGGCTTCCCAAGATCTCACGATATCAAATCTGATGACTAATATGAATATTATTTGGAAACTGAAGTCATATTGTAAATATCACAGATTAACCTTAATATGGGATCTCATTACCAGTTTAATAAGCTTAACCACGGTTGGATGGGGCGGTACTGGCATGATAACTCACACACCCTGAGTGGGAACCAGGTGTAAACATCACAGGCTTCCTCATGGAACCTGTATGTTCACCCAGTCGGCTGCATGGAACCCGCATGTCCGCCTGTATGTTCACTCATGCTGGCTGGCCCCTTCTGCTCCTCCTTCCTCCTTGGGATCGTATGTCCACCCAGACTGCGTTCCTGTCTTCCTCATCCAGCCCTCGTCTTCAGGAGGAGCTGCCCCCTCCCAGAAGTCCCAGTGGCCGACACGCACCTGTCCCCACCCCGGCCTGTCACTGTCCAGGGTGCCCAGGGGACCTGAGCAGGCGGGTCAGATGATGATCAGTCTCCCACATGTCATCTGCTTCAGGACACTGGGATTTGGGAGGAAGGTGGGTGCCGGCAAGACCCGTCCCCAGAGGATAAAGTCAAGCTGCAAAGGGGACAGTGAGAAGCATGGCTGGGGGCCAGGCCGGCCCAGCAGCAGGCTCTGTCTCTCTTCCTCAGTCACACGACCGGCAAGTATCCCCGGGGCGTGGCTGCTTGATTCGGTCTCGTGCTTTCTGATACCTAAACCCTAAAGCACCCCAACTCCAACCAGAACTCCAGGCAGGAATCATTACTGTTCTCATGCCTGAACAGTAATGTGAGCCTGAAACACAGCTCAGAGAGATGGGGTAGCTTGCCCAGGGCCACGGAGGGGCAGAGGTGAGGAACACTGCAAGGGGGTGACGCCGGCCTGCACATGCACAGCCGAGGCCAGTGGGTGCGGTTTCAGGTGGTGGACCACTCTGGCAAAGAGTCATGTAACCCGTAACCGACCCAGAGGGCTACTTTCAAAACTTGGAACACACTAGGGTGTATTTACCCAAACTGTACTCCCTTCATTGTGAACATGTTCTGGACAATTCAAACACTGTTAGGGATCACAGGACAGACCAGGCCTGCCCCACTGTCATCATCAATCCATTCCTTGGAGCCAAAAAATGAATTCTGCCCAGGCTCTCCGAAAGGTCCCCTGCCTGCTCACCTTCTACCACATCACTAAGCATCACCCGGCCAAACACTCTCCGTGCTTTCAGCCAGGGTAAGTGGGATGTCAAACACCCATCCTCCCCTGCCAGGCAAGGCAGGCAGAAAACAACTGGCAGGCATCTTGCCTGGGGCGACAACAGAGGACGGAACAGCAGCGGGTTTGCTTGCAATCGTGGTGGCGTTTTCCCCGGCCAGCGACAGAACCCACCCGGAGGTCTCAGGGTTGGGTCTTTGGCTGATGCTCATTCTGTCCTCTTGTCCCTGTTACTGCATCACCAGGAGTCGTGCCACACGAGTGCTCCCAGATTATGATTAATATAGCCGAGAGAGACCTCCTCCCCGGGCCTGATCCCTCGTTAGCTGTCACTCTGACCGCAGTCCTGTCTGCAGGAATGACCCACCACCACGCTGGGCTTTACACCCTCCACTCTCTGCTTGCCTGAGTTCCCAGGTACACGTCTCCCTTTGTGGCAAGCTACACAAACACTCCCAATGTGGCTGCATCCAGCACATGTGCAGAAGGACTAAAGGATTCATCCGTTCTTACCAGGCATGATGATCTCCGGGAAGCCCGTCTTCCGAGCCACCGCTGTGGTCCTGTCCACCAAATGAGGAAACTCTTTTCTAATCTGATGGATATCTCCAGGAAGTAATTTCAACGTGACCCACAAACCTAGAAAGGCAACAGATGCGTGAGTCATGTTATATTTCATACATCTTCATATCTTGTACGTTTTTAGAAGTCATCACGAAATCCATTTCAATGAATGAGCAGTTTTTAATTCACCAGGCAATGCCTTAAGAGAAAGCAGAGGTGGATCAGAAAAAGGAGAGTAGCCAGGGAAAAGGAGCCTGGCACGGGGGAGGTACCAGCATCTGACCACCTGGGACACGAATCCCACATTGGCGCACCCTAAGGACATGACAGCACTTCCATGCTACCCTCGCCTAGGCCTGATGACTCTTTAGAGTTAATACTATGTTGAAGATAAACCAGAAGGTAGCATTTTTCTGGGAGGGGATTGAGAAGGCTATCATTTCCCATTCTCCCAAGAAGGATGATAGCAGAGGAGGATTCGGGAGGTACACAGGCAGCTTCATGAACCCACGGAAATACCCAGTCCTCTCGGGCTCTCAAGAAGGGAAACCACGGAAACCGTGGTGCACCGGGCTGCCGGCCACCAGTGGACCACCCGCACGTCAGATGGCGGCAGTCAGGGCAGCCCCGCCCTCTGTTTCACAATGTTGCAGCAAAGGGGAGATTCATGCACCCAACCCCTCCTCCAAGGGGGAACCAGGGACTTCCAAGCCCTCGAAACAAGATGCGAGGATGCCCAGGAGAGGGCACGGTGACCCTGTGAGCCCTGCCCGCCCGCCCTCCCTCCCTCTGCAAAGCTGACGCCTTTTGTATAAAATATTCCTGGAGAAGCGATCAAACAATAAAAGGGAAGAAAGCCGACACTTAACAAAGTCAAAGGCAGGAGACAAAGCAGTGGCTCTGTCGGCTGTTTTCAATGACATTCCATGCCGTCCTGGAAGGTGTGCAAGGGTCACTCCCAGGAGGCAGGTCAGGGTCTCCCCATCCTTGATCCCTTGGGGGGCCTGGCCTGCTTGCTCAGCTCTGCGGTACACCCCTTCCCAGCCCCCTGTCCATCAGAAGATAACATCAGTGCCAGCTTGCTCAACTCACTGATTAAACCAGTAAGTAGGTAACATCACTTGTTATAATTTAAACATAGAGATTAATTTTTCCTGTTTATGCTAGGCTTAAAACACTTCCTCAGAGGAGGAAATGAGGCCAGTTTTCAAAGGAAAAGTGCATTTTAGGTTGACTTTTGCTTAATCAGAGTAACTAAACACAAAGGGAACTAGCATATGCTGTATTTCAAACAGGGGTCGATCCCTAGGTTGGGAAGACACCCTGCACAAGGGCACAGCAACCTACTCAGGTATTCTTGCCTGGAGAATCCCATGGACAGAGGAGCCTGGCGGGCTATAGTCCATGAGGTCACAGAGTTGGACACAAGTGAAGCAACTTAGCAGGCACTCATGCACGTATTTCGAACAATAGGAGCAAATGGCTGGATGTACATGAGGATTCAATGTCCAGGTAAAATCCCCGGACCTCTGGGTCTAGGGTTTAGAATAACTTGGGCTAAATATAAGAGATGCTGTCTACGTGAAAAGGAAAGATGCAGATGCAAACCTAAACTAGGCCAAAGCCTGGAGGCCAGTACAAAAGAGACAGGTCATGTTTCTCCAAGTCCCTTCCGCGGCTCCATGCGCTCGACTGTGACTTGAGGGGTCAGCACTGATGGGAATCAGAGCCCCGCTGGGCAAAACCCCCGAGACCCTGCAGCTTGCTCTGTGCTGCATTTCCTGGGCCCTGCCCAGCTCTCCCTGGAAAGCAGGGAAACAGGCCTCAGAGTGAGCCCCGGAAAAATGTCACTCCCTCACGGCTGTTTCAAGGCCAACATGAGCTAGTGACAGGACCCAAGGTCATTTTGGCTCAGGTCCGCTTGAAATCAGTCAATGCCCTTGTCACTTAGCTCTTACCATGACCTGAAAGCTCCTCTCCTCCCCGAGAAGTTCAAGGAATCGGGGACCCTGGCCTCAGCCCATCTCTGTGACACAGATTTTGGCCCCAGTAACAGGGAGACTGACAGACGGTGCTGGGGTCCTCTTTTTAAGCACGTTCCGGCTGGCCTGCCAGCAGTCTCCACTTTTCCTAGGTGACCCTGTAGTAAGAGTGGATCAAAACTCTGATGACACTGCAAGAGGAGCCAGAAGCCTGGGGACCCCGCCCCAGAGTGACTCCAATCAAACAGCTTTAATTGGATCTCCCCGTGGTTTTCAATTAAAGTGCAAATTGGGAGGGCTGGTAATTGATGAGAAGACGAGTCCTGGGTCAGCTGAAAATCGCTCTGTCTACAGAGGCCATGGTTCATTAACATTTTGGGCTGAGGTTTTGGTTTTGTTGTTTTCCGGGAGGGGAGGGGCGGTTCAACCAAAAGAAAGTCCGGCAGAGGGACAGGAGCAGCTAATTCCTGCAGAACGTTCTTCAGACTTGATTCACGCTCTCCCTCAGAACAATGGGAAAAGAATCAAGATAATTGTTTCTTAAAAATCGAGTGATGTAAGGTAACCAGACAATGAAACAGGTCCGTTCACCTGAGCTCCACTGAGTTCACGGCAAGCCTGCATCTAATCAAGGACTAACAAGTGGATTGTCCCACTAGTCTCAGGCCTGGGAGACTCTGAAGGTGACTTCCCCTCCGGCTGGAGGCGGGGCCTCAGCAAACACTTGTTTTCCAGCAGCCCTCCCGGCCAGGTGAGTGCCAACTGTCACCAGCCCAAGGTGATTGATTCATAGCCTCTGCCAACAGAAGGTCAGCCCCTGGGAAACTTGTCAGCGTGGGATTAAAAACGATGACTGCACGCCAGGCGAGCGAGGGAGGAGAAATCCCCTCAATTACAAACCTGAAGGGGAAGTGGCCTGCAAAACGGAACCACTTTCTCAGGGTTATGGAGTGGGGAAGCCCCGCAAAACAACGTGGCTGTGCTTAGCTCACAACACGAGTAAGGAAACAGCAGCGAGTAGGACAGCGTGCAGGGGGAGGTGGGCTGTGTTCAATGTCTGTGCGTCTCTAAGCAGCACGGTGAAATCACAGGCAGGGGATAGCTATTTCATCCTCTGTCGAAGTCACTCAAGTGTTCCGAATAGCGGAGACGGCTGCAGAAGTCTGAGGAAGACAAACACAGCAGTGGCTTCCAGGCCCATCAACCCTGGGCTCTTTCCAAGCGTTTAATCCCAGTATCCCAGTATCTGTTATCCTAGCCAGTGTTCTCCCACCCAGGAGCTTGGTTCTCAGGAGTGCTTACAGAGATGACCAGTGAGGAAAGCCACACAGGCTGGATGGACATCACAGACGCGTAAATTCCATTACCCTACACCACCACCATTATCAGTGTCAGCAGCATCGCCACCATCGGCATCTCTGTACCCATCACTATCATCTTTGTGACCGTCACCGCCATCAGCGTCAGCATCCACATCATCTTCAGTATCATCATCAATATCATTGTTTTCATCATGACCGTCATCAGCATTATCATCAGGATCATCACCACTGTCGCTGCCGTTACCATGATCACTGTTGTCATCATCACCGTTTTCATCACCACCATTATTATCATCAATATCACGATTATCACCATCATCACCAACGTCGTGATCATCACCAAACCAAAACTGAAACCGCACAGTATATTCCCAGGCTCATGCAAATGGACACATAGAGGAAGAAAACCATGGCATACGTACCCTGGCCCTTGTGGTTGACTTCTTTGGCAGCAATGACTTTGTTTATAACCGTCTGAAGGAAGTCATTCTCCCCTGCCACCCTGGGTGAAAAACGGGATGACATGTTCAGCGGCTTGTGTCGAATGGCGTCGTCCAACGCGAGCCTGGAGGGCACGGGACGACCAAGAGCACAGGAGACAAAGGGGCACAGGGACGCAGAGGGGACGGGAGCAGGGGAGCACGAGACAGCGTCACCACCAAGAGTGGGAGGGCCGGCACGAGTCGACGCACGACACAGGACAGGAGAGGCGACAAGAGAGACAGGGAAGAGCACTGATCAGGAAACTGCCGAACCACGCGAGAGAAGTAAAGCAAACGAGGTCGAGTCTAACCCCAGCAAACAAAGGTGCGCCGGAGCTACGCTCCACGTCTATCCGCCAATTTACAAAACGGGAACTGATCTCAAAGTAACATGACCGCGCAGCATTTAAACCCAAGGGATGTTTATGACCATTTCTTCTATTTCAGTCATTCCTGGCCACAGAGCAGAGGTCACGCGGTGGGTGCTCTGAAGGGAAAAGCAAAATCAAGATTGAAAAAAAAAAAAGATCCCTCAGACCCAGCTGCTTGGGGAGCTTGAGTACATACTCTGCTCCATCAGACTATGTACTCAACATAGCCTAAAATAATTAAATGTGAAACAATGGCATAATCTTCCGAGAACACAACCACCGTGTCTGAGGAGTTAAAACTGTGACACAATTACGAATATAAATCATCAGTGTTCGGGGGACTCACGGATCAGGAGCTTTCTATAGAAGGTGTACCAGGACTAAGAAAATAAATACAAACAGGCGACATGGGCAAAGAGAAATACCATGTAGCACAGCCAAGCACAACATGCAGTGAGCAAGAAGATAAGTGGATAATGTTTAAAATGATTTCCAGAAACAAGGACAAGTGTTATTTATCCTGTGAGCCCACATGACTCAAGGGAGCTGAGGGCTGTTTTCATTTACTTCCCCAAGTTAAAAAAGACAGAGAGAGAGAAATGTACACTATGATTCCTCCCCTCGAACTTACCCTGTGATATAATAAATCAGTTTTAATGGAGCAAAAAATGGGTTTCATTAGCATGGCATTTCCCAAAGAAATACTTTCCCTGCTTATTTTGCTATTAAGATCATGTTCTCTTTCGTGTCTAACACTGAACATATGAATCTGGGTATCAGTCTTCCTTTAATGGAGCAGGAAGTCACAAACCACACTGCGAGTTGAACATGTGATTTTTTAAAAAGTGGACACTTCACTACAAGACAGAAAAAAATGGCAGCAACCTGCCATCTCAAGGAAGTCATAACATGTCCCAGTAAATTTAGATTAGTGACTCTAAAACTAATAACCCCCTCACTTTTCAAACCACAACTCAAAAGAAATTTTTTCTTTGACTTTTCCCAGAAGACACTAGTAGGCAACAGGTAATTTTAACACAGTGGTTCATTTGGACATGAAGAAACTCTGAGGTCTAGTATCTAAACGGCATTCTAAACAGCACTGGGCTGCGCTTGTTTTCTCATGGGCAACTTAATATTATCATTTCATCCTGGTGTGCTTTATTTATTACCATGATATGGGCTCATACTCCAAGATGATGTTCCTCTTGTTTACTAAACAAACATCCAGATTCTGTAGAACCAAGCTCCCTCTGTAACTCTAATCACTGGCTGTGATTCCAAAGTATTAATATCACCACCCAACAGAACATTCCATGATGAGAGGAACGTTCTTCATCGGCACTGACTGATCTCGCAGCCACGAGCCACCTGTGGTCCTGAAGGCTTTAGATGGGACCAATGTGATGGAGGCAGGAAATATCTGATTTCGGTTAATTTTCATGAACTCAAATGGTCACCTGTAGCTAGCGATTACAACGTTGCACAGAAGACTAGCTCTAAAACAATGAAGCCACAACAAACCTTTGCCTCCAGTTGTGGGGTGAAATACACAAATGTGAACCCTAATTTAGAGCACATTCATGGTTTTCTGCTATTCTAAATTCCTACTGAGCTAGGCCTGGGGATGCTGTCTGAATAGATCACCTGCCTGCAAAGGAACAACTCTATTCCACCTGGGACACGTGCTTCTCCAGCCTGGGACTAAAAGCGTGGTCCGTCGTGCAAACAGAGGATGCAAAGGGAAACCACCTCCTGCCTCCTGCCCTCCCACACCCCCTCCCAGGACAGGATTCCTCCCACCACCCACCAGCATCACGGGCCTCCACACTCCCTTGGTCAGCACCTGAAAACCACCAAAAGTGCCTAAAAAAAATTTATCTCAAGCCTGCAATCAAGTAGAAACCAGAAATGAGGAGAAAAGACAAGAGCGCAGGGCAGTATGACAGGTCACTCTAACTCGATTTATCATTTGCTCCGTAAGGTTTCACACCGCCAGGAGGAAGCCGCCTCTTGCAATTAACCTAAACCACTCTAATTCCTCCTCCTCTCTCCCCACCTCCGTGTGAGGCAGAGAAGTGCCCTTGAAGGGACTACAGACCATTATCCAAGTGCCCTCTCTGGCTTTAATCTCCAGGGAAATAACACCAATTCTTTCAACCTTTTCCACGGGAACTGCCTTCAAATTGGAGAGTCAATTTAATGAAGCTCCCCGGAGTGCTTTCCAAGCTCGCCACACCTCTTGACAGACTTCAGGTCAGAACTAGACAAACCCCAAACACGGCAAGCACAGGCAGCGTCCACTTGAAGCAACCCAGGGACAGAAAAAAATCACAAGGATGATTTCTCGCTTTACAAAAGAATTGTCTTTTTTTTGTTTGGTTTTTTTTATTTGGAAGACAGCAACTTATGGTGATAAATTTGAAGTACTGTATTTTGAAACTGTTAATACTTTCAGATCATCCATGATGTAAGGAGATGTTCAAGTCCAGGAGGAACCATAACTGCATGTCCTACATGATAAGCCAGGTCAGGGGTCACACATAAAACCTTCTACTTCAAGACCACAAACTTTGACCCAGGTTTCTTATGGCTGCAAAAACGCCCTGCACTAGAGCAGCAACTAAGATGTCTCATTATTATAAAATAATCAATTTCTATTCCTGCTGAATTTATAAACTGAATTATAAAGATAACTATTACAAACACACATTTTCCATACTCTATGGGGTCAAGCACTTGGTTTGTCCCATACTTACGGCTGAAAGGGAATGAAATGCTGTTTGTCTTCATCATCGACTTTTCCATTTATTATATCCGTTACATCCATCACTGGAGATAAAAAGAGAGATGGCTGTGTTAAAGGTTGCCATTACAGAAAACAAACAAACAAAAGAACTTCAGAATGTCTTCTGACCAACAAGCATGAAGTGACCAGTGGAATTTTTTTCTCTATTCAAGTTTAAAGCATTTCCACCTTTGAAAGACCAATTAAGTTACCTGAAAAATACCTGCCCATATAGGATTGGGGCTTAAATAGCAAAGCTCCATTTAACAAGTTCCTCTATTAACCAATCAGCACCAATTAAGCTTCTTTTCTCCAACAGAACTTTGTGAGATTAGGAAATACTCTATTTTTGTTTACTTATTGATTTATTTTTGGCCATGCTGGGTCGTCACCGACGCCTGCAAGCTTTTGCTAGTTGTGGTGAGCAGAGGCACCTCTCTAGTTGCCGTGCTCAGGCTTCTCAATGCGTCAGCTTCCCTTATGGCAGAGCAGGGCCTCTAGATTGTGGCCTCAGTACTTGTGGCTCATGGGCTGAGTTGCACCGCAACATGTGGGATCTTCCCAGACCAGGAATCAAACCTGTGTCCCCTGTGTTGGCAGGCAGATTATTAACCACTGGACCACTAGGGAAGTCCAAAATGAAATGTTCTATCGCAAGCAGCACATGAAACATCGCAAGTGTGATGGAGGGACTGAATTTTTACTTTGATTTCATTCATTTATGCCAAAAGAGCCACCTGGGGCAGGGGGACCACCCTGGGCCGCACTGTTCTGCCGCCTCTTATCAGTCACCCGGCCCCCGAATAAGGAAGCGGTAATAACGTGGCAACAGTTGGGCCACCTCGTACCGACGTCTGTGGACAGTGTTTCAAGAAACACTTGACATCTAATCCTCACACTTACCTCCTCTACGGTGGAGGAGACTAGGCTCAAAGACCTAAACGAATTCGCCCAAATCTAGTGGCTAGAACGTCTCCCACGCCCCAGCTCTGACCAACACAGTGACAAACCCCACGAACAGCCCAGGGTGCTGGACACAAGCTCCATCTCTGCTCAGCCTCCTCACCTGACTGCAGGTAGTGAGCAACAAGTCCCACGTATTTCCTTTTGCACAATCCCTTCCCTAATGACATACCACCAAATACTAAATATGGGCAATTTCCATCTCTACCACCCCCGCTTCCACCAAAAAACAGGAAAAGGGCTCTGCAGGGAAAACAGAACCATCCCATCTAATGTAAGATGCTCCTATGCCCAAGACCACATCTTGACCGTTCTGAACCATCACACACAGCGGTTGTTTCAGCCCAAGTCCCATCAGTCTTTTGGCATCTGCAGCAGCAGCTCAGACAACCAGCTCTATATGGGTCATTACGAGTGAGTCGGTACCCAGGAGACTATCTCCCACAGTCCAGTCCGCAATAAGCCACCTTCCTGCATCCACAGACCTCTCTCTATCATGGGGCTCATCCCACCAGCTGACTATGAGGCCCCATAATGGTCCAGCTTTCTTGTCAAAGCTCCCTAGACTCTAGCCTTGGACATATCTAGGGGCCCAGCAAGTACTGGCAAGAAGGCAGCATATAAGCAAGGAACACACCCTTGGTCTAAGCAGTGGTAAACTGAAAGCAGCCTAAGTTCTGCTACTTTCTAGGAGTGACAGTCCCTTTGGGGCTCCCCCAGCCCAAAACTCAGCAGAGCACTGGTCTTGCTGTGGTTGGGACTTTGAGCATTCAAAGGTTCCTGCTGTCAAAGGAAGAAGAAAAGGACTTGGGGGCATCACCCCCAATCTGGGAGCCCAAGTATTTCTGCTTTCAGGTATAAGGGTCCGTCGTAAGGAAGCCAGGCGTCCAGCCATATGTAGTCACTATGGGCATGTGACGGAGGAGGACCTGAACACCCCAGAAATATGACATCACAGGATGCAGGGACAGAAGGAAGAGGATATCCGGATGCTGCTGATGGAGGAGGGACAGCAAAGGCAGGAAGCCAGGCAGGCACGATGAGAAGTGATGGGAAGCACGAGGCTAGGGCAAAGAGCCGGGTCGGCTCACAGTGACGCCTCCCTACAGCCTGCTCATAGCAACCTGGCACTGAGAGGGCAGGTGGCCAAGATGCACAGCAACTGTTTGCAGGGGCTCATCCTCTGCCAAGTCAGAAGAGACACAAAGATCCAAATTCAAGGACAGGCACAAGGTACCTAGGCAAGAATATGTTTTAACAGCTCCCTGGACTGTGTATATGAGGGTCTAAGTGTATATGAGAAAGACACTTAGGGCTGAGAATCACTGCCTTGAAATATGTACCTCTGTGCCCAAAATGTACCATGACCACATTGCATGATGACATTTACTCCCTCCCTCTCAGAGTGGAGAAACGAGTAGGAAGCTGGGAAATACATAAGCAGGATGCTCAGGTCCTTACGTAGCATCTACAGAAAGACACCAGCCCACGGCTCAGGAAAGCCACCCCTCTGGGCTGAACGCGGAAGGTAAGACAGCACTTGCCCCTCCCTACCTCACCCCCACTGGGCACTTTTGCTCTGAACCTAAAATCTATTTAAAAGGGGCCCATGCCTGTGTGCTCAGTTGCTTCAGTCCTGTCCGACTCTTTGCGGCCCTACAGGCTGTAGCCCACCAGGCTCCTCAGTCCATGGGATTCTCCAGGCAAGAATGCTGGAGTGGGTTGCCAGGCCCTCCTCCAAGGGAGGAAACTCAACATAATAATGAAAGCCCTGAGCTTCCTGGTAATGCAGGTAAAGAACCCGCCCACTGCCGCTCAAACAAGAAATCCAGCGATGTGTCAGAAAGGAAGAGTTTTTCTCACGCATCTACATAAACTCCAAGAATCACAAAAAGGATGAGAAATAGGAGGCTGTGCAGTGAACGGTGGCCATCTAATCGTGAGGGAACATCGTTTCCCAAATTGTGAAAAATGAGAGTGACACCGAAAGAGGTCAGCTAACGAGGACGTCCCAGGGACACTTTCCTGTCCCTCCACAGAGACAGCTCATTTCTCCCTCTTCCTGCTCCGTCACCAAAAGCCAAAACAAAACAGAGCACACGTCTGCAGAGAAAACAAGCCCCTGTGCGACAAGTTGACTCACTGGAAAAGACTCTGATGCTGGGAGGGATTGGGGGCAGGAGGAGAAGGGGACGACAGAGAATGAGATGGCTGGATGGCATCACCAGCTCGATGGACATGAGTCTGAGTGAACTCCAGGAATTGGTGTTGGACAGGGAGGCCTGGCGTGCTGTGATTCACAGGGTCGCGGAGAGTCAGACACGACTGAGCGACTGAACTGAACTGATGTGAAGAGAGCTCTGTCCTCTCTGAGCTTTCTTCTCCTTCTGCCTCTTAATCACTTGGACCATTCTGTGCGGTCTCATTCCTAAATCAATCCATCACCAAGTCAGAAACACCGCAGCCCTCCTTGACTGGCTTCCCCCCAGGACGAGCATGTGGGACACGAGGGTCAGGGTCTCCGCCAGGAAACGGGGTCCACTGTCACAGCAGACACAGGATTTGCGCCCGAAGCGGGTGGGACGAAGACCCCGAGCCGTGTGTGGATGTGAGTCCACACAGAGAAGAACAAACAGATGTTTCTTCTCTCCAACAGACAAGCTTATACATCAAGCGGCCCACGGTCCAGTATTCAACAGCAGCTCGTATTCACGGCGGAGGTGCTGATCTCGAAAGTCTTCAGGAAGAGGAAGGAAATGGATTACCGGCCACCCCGAAAGGCCGTCGCAGGCCTGACGTCAGCTTCCTCGTGTTGTTGTCCCTCAGCTCCATGCGACCCACACGGACGATCTGACACACAAAACTGATTTTCTCCCTTTTCAGGTCTTTGCTTCCCAGGTCCTGGAAATATTAATTTCCATAAATTATTATGGAGAAGCACTACTCAAGGCAGGTTCAACGGCACCAGACAGTAGAGAGATAGATTGCCACTTTTCACTCCAGCCAGTTTTTAGTATTTTAATAAGTGATTCATAAGACAAAGAGGAGCTGAATTACAAAAGTCAGTTAGCATTAAATGAATTTAAGATCCAAGTTTAAGAGACACACTCAACGTCATGGAGTACATCTTTGTCATGGGGACTCAAAGCGTGACTGGAGACCCAGAAGGTTTCTGGGCAGCTACACTATTACAGGAAATTAACAAGTAGTCCCAGCATCCCAGGGACCCACGCTCCAGGGCGGTGAGAAGTCAGACGGGGGTCATCAAAAATAGTCATTAGAATGGTGAGCAATTCAAATGAACATCTTTGGATGCACTTACCGTGAAAACAGCTCGCAAATTATGTAATCTGTCTATGTCTTTAGGCAATCCTGAACTTGACCAGCGGACCAGGTAGTTTTCACTTGGAAAAAAAAGGAAATAAAAGCAAATTAATTTTCCAAACAGAACAGGGAACCAAATGTGCATCCTCAGTGACTTTTAATTAATATCACGGAGGTCCATTATGCAGACAATGGCAAGGGTTCAGAAACATCAGCCACATCAGATACAGCAGCTCTTCCATCGACACACAAGTAATTTCCATGCAGCATCGCACTCAAGGTCTGCCCACACAAAATCCCTGAGGGTTTCAGTTTGGATGTCCAGGATGATAACTGCAAAGGACCTATCTGCAAAGGGCATTTCATAGTTTTTATCATATCTTTAACAATTTTTTAAAAATTAATTTACAATGTTGTGTTAGTTTCAGGTGTAAAGCACAGCGATTTAGGTATACATATATATATTCTTTTTCAGATTCTCTTCCATTATAGTTTATTATAAGACACTGAATACACTTCCCTGAGGTATACAGTAGGTCCTTGTTGACTTTATACAGAGTAGTGTGTACATGTTAAAAAAGATTTTTTATTAAAAGCATACTTGTTCACTGGGAATGACTACAGTCTCAAATTCACTATTTATTCATTTACAGTACAAAGTAAAACTTCATGATGATTTCTGAGTCTGCCATAAGCCAAACATGACCTAAAAATACATATTAAATCCTATGACAAGAAGAAACAGTCTTTATCAGAAGTGGAAATGAAATTTGTTCTGTTTTCTGCCATATACTAAGTTCTTAAATTTTCAATAATATGAGTGAAGATTCTAGAGCTTTATACACACACACACACTTACTTCACACACAGTCCAAACCATACTTTTTCCATCTGGACAAAGAGAAAGTTACACTAAAGAACAAAGATAAGAACTAGGAAAGAGCACAGGAGACAACGAGAAATGACAGAGACTTGATTTACAATATTTTATTCAATACATATTCACTGACAGCCTTTATGCAGCAGGCACCCATCTAGACGCTGTATCCCATCCAATCACCTTGGAGAAAAAACAGCAGGTCAAAGGTCCAGAAATGACATTCACAGAGAACCAAAGCTCGAAAAGGCAACATTAAGATAAGAGCGATACTGGAGCGGGGGAGGGGGCGCACAAACAAAGCATCCCATAAAGACAACACAGGAAGCATGCCTTCAGTCCTTAGTCATGCAGTTGCCAGGTTTTGAAAACATTACAAGACTCCAACTCTACAATCAAATATCCACGTCCTTGCCGGAAGGCTGATCCTGGCCCAGACTCCAGCTGCTTGGGGGAAGTCTGGCCAGCTGATCACCCCAAGGACTCCCTGCGAGACCGAGACTTTGGGGTGATTCTGAGGCCATGTTCCCAGCAGTGACCAAAGAGGAAAGACAGGGGCTCGTCACTGACCTGATGAACTTGGACTCCACAGGGTCGTACAGAGACATGAGCACCTCGGCATCCTCTCCTATTTTACAGACCACGTTTTTGAGGTTGACAAACAAGGCCAGAGAAGGGGTGGCGGCAAACCTGGCTTGTCTGTTAATGTCTATGTTCTGCTTCTGAGACTGTCAGTGGAAATAAAACAAGAAAACAGAGAGGCGACGTGAGTGACACTCACGGCTAACGCTTGCGCTGTCCATCCCCAACAGAACAGAAAATGACGCGAAACCAGTCGCAATAACACACTTCACGCAGCGTCTTCCTTGATGTTGTCAACATGTGCACGAGCCCAGCTGAAAAGAAC
Source organism: Moschus berezovskii (assembly GCF_049115385.1). Classification (NCBI taxonomy): domain Eukaryota; kingdom Metazoa; phylum Chordata; class Mammalia; order Artiodactyla; family Moschidae; genus Moschus; species Moschus berezovskii. Next base: position 92,407,714 of record NC_142471.1, on the reverse strand, counting down.
ATGTCCAGGGCGATGATCCCAGGACCCTAAGAAGTTACACTGAGTATTTACTTCAGATACAAAACGTTTAGGGGCCCAATCAATCAATCAGAATGGAGATTACACGTGCAGTTGCTTATCAATCTTTGAGTCTCCCATCAGATCAAACCCTCTGAGGACATCTCTGCGGTACTCATCATTATGGCCTCAGGACCTGGCACATCGTAGACGTTCAGCAGTTGCTGAATGAATGGATGACTCAATCACCCAACTGAGTTCTGAGTACTGACTGCATAAGTGACCATTAACGGCCGTGGGAGATGAAAAAGATCAGCAAGACGCACGTTCCCTGCCCTCATCAAACTCAGACACATCCCTCTCCTACTCCTATCAAAGAGGAAACGCAGAATGGAGTACCGTCGCCCATGAGTTAAGACCACAAAGTCAGTGTCATTAAAATCCTGTCCCCCCTCAAGGGATGAAAAGCTTTCAGGTCATCCGCAGCATATTTAGACACTGGGCTCCATTCCAGCCATCACTGTCTGAAATGCATGCTGAAGCTGGGCCTTTTCACAGTGTAGCTAATGCAATCGTGATATTTTACTGGTGATGTTTCACTAAAGTAAATGGTTACTGAGAAAGCGTACCGTGGGTATAAATGGCATATTACAGAGAGCTGAACTTACTTTTTCTTCTTGCAATCTTTCCTCCACTTGTTTGGAAGCTACTTCATGAGCTCTGAAAAGACTAATTGTGCTAGTTAGTTCTGGATCCAGAATGTTCCCATCTTCATCTCTCACCACCAAGTCCAAATCGAGGATTCTAGAACAAGAAAAATTCAGAACTTCACCAACAAACTTCAGTCCTAGCAACTGAGCAAGATTAAATCAAAAGTCAGGGTCTCACACAGTATCAGGAAACATAGTTCTGTGAGGTCACTGTCATTTTAACTTTCTTTGGAATTAAAAAAAAAAAAAATTACTCAAATCTTACTTCCATTGCCATAGTGACTTTTACTTACAGATCTAGAAAGCCCAAATAAAATGTATGTCACTAATTACTACACGAACAGTATGGACAGTTAAGCACACACACACTATGCACATACTGGGGGGCAGGGGAGTGTGTAAATTTGTGGGTATGTATACCCAGCCACATGCACACCCATAAGCCCAAATATATATACAGATGGAGGTTGTGGAGAAGTGGGAGGGAGGAAAGGCTGGAGCACAGGCACACTCACCACTCTCTCAGGTAGGTTCCATGGCACTACTTTCCTTCCTCCTAGAATCGCAGTTCTAATCCCTTAATTAGCCTATCAGAAGATTTTCAATAAAGACGTTCTACTGTTTCAACATGGAACATATGGAAGTCATCCACAGCCATGTTAAGAAACTTTCTGGCCAGATGGCTAAATATAGTAGCCAACTTAAAACACAGGCAGCATCTGGCTAATAAATCTGTCCATCCTATATCTGGAAATGTTTTTTGGCAACAGTCTCTCCATTTCCCGTTAGGTGGTTTTTACCACAATTTTATGTAAAGAATAAACAAAGGTGACTATATAAACTAAGAAACCAAGAGTTTTACTAACGGTGGTGTGTTCTGGTTTTCTTTTAATAGACGCAAGGATCCACAGATGCCTGTTACTTTGCCTTTGTGACTTTTCTTTTTATTAAAAGTCTACGGTTGTTCAGTTGCTAAGTTGTGTCTGACTCTGTGACCACATGGACTGCAGTGCGCCAGGCTTCCCTGTCCTTCACTATCTCCCAGAGTTTGCTCAAACTCATGTCCATTGAGTTGGTGATGCCGTCCAACCACCTCATCCTCTGTCACTCCCTTCTCCTCCTGCCCTCAATCTTTCCCAGCATCAGGGTCTTTCCCAATGAGTCAGCTCTTCACATCAGGTGGTCAAAGTACTGGAGCTTCAGCTCCAGCATCAGTCCTTCCAGTAAACATTTAGGGTTGATTTCCTTTAGGATAGACTGGTTTGATCTCCTTGCTGTCCAGGGAACCCAAGAGTGTCCTCCAGAGCCGCAGTTCAAAGGCATCAGCTCTTCAGTGCTCAGTCTTCTTTATGGTCCAACTCTCAGCAACAAATTTTTTTTTTTTAACCATAAGACAAAAGAAAACATCTTTGGAAATAAAGATAAATTCAATTAGAGAAAGTCTTTTAACAGTTACAAGTTGAAGAGTTGACAAACTGACTTTGCAAAAAAGCCTCCACTTGGACAAACTAATCTGCTTCTCTTCTGTGAAGGTCACATACCTAAAGCTCTGTGTGAATGAGTCTGATAACACATCAAGCAGGATTTGTTTTGTAAGTTGTGCTGGACCACTGCACTATATTTATGTATGATAGATATGAGGTCCTTGGACAAAAATCTGTCTTGTTAAGGACCGCATTTCCTATCCAAGTAGTAAATCACGTTTGGAAATACTTCCTTTCCTAACTAGATTATTCCATGACATAATGTATTTTGGTAGCTTCCCAGAGCCAAATTAAGCAGGTGGTTTCTGGATATAAGTTCAAAACATGATACTTCAACAGAAAATAAAATCAAAGCTCCAGAAGTTTAGTTTTCAAGCAGGTGGTCTTGAAATGAGTTTTACTGCAACAACATCTAATATCGTATACCCAGAAGTCTCTGGCTTTCTGGGGGGAAATAAAAGAAAACCTTCTCCTGTAGTTAATCCAAACACGTCACCTTACTGATAATGTAGCTTTTAGAAACTTTTCACACTTGAAAGTCTGAATTACCAGAAAGCAAAATTGTTATAATTCTGATTATGCAAAATGCTTCTTTAGTTTTTCCAGAGCTTCCTTGGGCTAAATGGCTCGGGGCAAAGCTGTCCTATTTTCTGAGCTTTATATTCTAACATGTAAAATGAGGGGGTTGGACTGAACCACTAGCCTCCCAATCTGCCGGACATCATGGTCCAAGTCTATTTTTACAGACAGGGATTTCCAGTCAGCATTCCAGACGTGAGAAATCAGGATCTTAAGGAATGGGTCCCAGCATTCTGTATTTTGAAAGTTTTCCAAGTGACTCTGATATAGACCAGCATCTTGGAACCTTGTGACCACATACTTTTTAAGGCTTCTTGAAGCTCTGGCATTCTATGAACAAATAGTTATCCAGTAGGAAAGGGCGTAGCCTCCTTCTGGTTACAGAACCTGGAAGGCCTGAGATGGCTGTGCAGCAGGAAAGACTGCCAACACTAGAACACGCACCTCGATGGGCGGGTGAGCACACCACTGCTGAAGGCATTCAAGCAGGCAGTGCCCTGCTGTAAGAGGGAACTTTTGCATGAGACCTACACCTGTAGAACAATTATATGATCTTTATATCAGAAGTACAAATGAAGGGGGCTGGATTTTTTTTTCCCAAAAGGTCTCACAAAACTACTGCGCCAAAGCACTGGTGCAGAAAATCTTACACACAGAGAAAATCATCTTCCCGATAAAACATGCTCGGCTGTTCAGACAGCAGTGATGTTCTCAGAGTGACATGGTAAGATGCCAGTGACCTGGACACAGCATAAAAGTGTGTGCCACCTCAAATGGGAGGCTCCTCATAAACTCGGCTTGCGTCTCCTCCAAGGTCTTCTTTTGGAGTTCTGCCTGATTTTATTACCAGTTTTCATTCGAATCCACTGGGGAGTGAGACCATTCTGCTTTTGTGTCTTGGCCAGCCATCACCCAGTCCTGAAAGTCTTATGAGAAGACATGGCAAGGAACAAATTCAACCGTACACAGGACGGCAGAAGAAAGAAAAAGAGACTTGCTGGCTTTATTTTTGTTTTGCCAAATCCCTACACTGGTGACAAGTTTTCAGGTGCCCATGAGTCTCTTCCAACTTTCAGACGTAGGATTCCACAGAAAGAAACCTGATGCCTGTTACGATACAAAGCACCCTCATGTCTGGACTCAGGGTTGAATGCTGTCAGCAGAAAGGAAAATTCCCTGTCGGGGGAATCGTTGTGATGGGGACAGGTTACCCCATCTTCTTGAAGAGAATATGTTTTAACAATGACTCAGAAAGCTCCAGATCCAATAAAAAACACCTCATGCTTTTAAGAAAGAAAACTGTGCTATCGGGGACCTGCCTCGATATGGACCCAGGGTATCCTCAGGATGAACGGCGTCGGCGTCAGCGAGAGAGAGAGACAGGGGCTGATGATTCCTTGGTTTACGCAGGAAACCAATGAAACCCCAGCGCGGGGTTTGCTCTGTTTACGTAGGCCGCAGGCGCCCTCTCTCGAATCACTGGAGGCACCCCACCAGGGTACCCCCTCGAGTGGGTCTTAGAAGTCCAGGCAGATAAGTAAACGCAGAGGGCCCAGCGCTCCAAGGATCTCAACCAGAAAAAGGAGAATAGAGAAAAGGACGGAAAAAGAGAAAGAAAGACACGGGGAGACCGAGCTTCAGTGAGCAAGGCCCAAAACTTTATTTTCCAGCGCTGCTTTTATACCCTAAGTTGTGCACATAAAAAATAGAGAAAGGGAGGTATAGAGTCACGCCAAAATCACGTGGGGTCAGCAGTCTTGACCCTTATCAGGATCAGGGCTTATTTTTGTATGTCTCGTGATATACAAAAGTTTTAGGTGGTTTAAATCATCTTCTGGCCAGGAGGCCTGCTAACAGTTTATGGCCCTCTCTCCTAACAAAGGTTAGTTAGCTAGAAAAAGGCTTATATTCTTTCAAGGTGATTTTCCTAAAGTCAGCGCTATTCTCCAAAGACACATGACAAAGTTACATTCCTATAAGGCAAGGGTGTAGTGAGCTACAAGAAAGGAATTTATTAACTTAAGATCAGATGTGGTTAAATCAAAGGCTACTACTTATTTTCTCTATATGTGATTAATATATTTCCAAGGATACAATAGATAGAGGAAACTGCAGCAAGCATTGATTCAACAATGAAATCTTTTCTAGTACTATTCTAATGATTTTAACTTCTTCAACAAATTCCTGTATTTTAGAATATTAGGCTTTCTGTCCTTGCATGGCTGGGAGGCTGTAAACAGTCACATTCGTAGTTGTAAGAGCCCAGACAAACTTGTCATGCAAGTTAGAAAGCTATCAGAGGGGCTTGGACTGGAACACTCCTATTAAGCCGAGGAGAACTTTTTAACTACAGCTCTGAATTAATGTTTTCAGAGAAAGGTGGTTGGGGGGACACCCCCGTAAGTATTAGAGGACTTGGTAAGAGGCGTTAAGATAGTAAGGCAGTCAGACTCCGGTTTTCTTTGGGGTAGATGCTCGGGTAAGTCCAGGGGGTTCCTCGAGTCCTGATTAGCCTTTGCCCGTCAGGACTCTTCCCCAATGGACCTTTGCCACGGGCAGGATTTCCCTCGCTGGCTCCCGGCACTGTGCCATTATATTGACGTTAGAAATTTTGTTTGTCGTAAGATAGGATTTTAGTCTCCTAAACGCTTAACGGTGATGCCATTATATTGGTTAATGTAAGCATGAAATCATCTTTTGAACAAACAAACCTGTTTCCATAATCAATTTTGGCAGTGACCTTCTTCTTCAATTCCTTGAGCTCATCCTGCGGCAGAGTTCCAGAAAGAATCTGTGACCGCCACTCGATAAGGTCGTAGATCATATGCCGAACGCTCCGGAACATCTCCCTGTTATCTTGCTAGACGAGGAGGGAAAATCAACTGTTAAGTTCTCGATTTAAAAGAGCAATTGTGGTTGTTGTTTATGTCGGATTACTGGTGTTTTTAGCATGGAACTGAACACATTAGATGGAATTTGGTTCCCATCACACATGAAAAGATTACAAGGATTAAAACCAATGGACAATCTTCCATATTCAGGCCAGCGTTCCAGAGTATGTAGCCCTGCACCCAAAGGGGACCCAGTGCAGGATCTGCACTTGGGGAGTCCCAAAAGCAGCCCGAGAACTTCCAGTCTCTGGACCAGGAATGGGCAACCCTTGAAGCTCCCTGAGGAACTGCCCAGTCCACAGGTCTTGCTTAAGGAATTTTCGGAATGCGCTTCGCCCCAGTGATTTTCAGCACTGAGAAACGCAACCCCGAGCCCTGGCTGTCAGCCCACTACACTAGGACCTGGCCCTAGGCTGTGGTGCATTCTGAATGTGCAGAGAGGCTTCTGCAAGAGGCACTATCTGGATCTACATGCTCTTGGTCCATTGACACCAAAAGGGAAACACACATGAGATTCAAACTTCACACCTGCTTCTTACTTTCCACATATTTTGAGGGATTTGATGGTACAAAGAAAAGCAAGTTTTGCAACAGCGTGAGAACAATTCATCGAGAAAATGAAGGACCAACCAAAGGAAAACAAACCCAGTGGTTCTTTCCAAGAACAGAAATCTAGGTGAAATCCAACTATTTACATTGATAAGTAGGTTTAGATTTATAAATCTAAATTTATAAAACTAAATCTATAAATAGATTTAGGTTTATCTAAATCTGACATTTAGATAAAATTCTAAATGTCAGGGTGCCAAAAAAAAAATGTAAATGTGGTCATTGCTACCTTTTAAAATAAAGTCTTCTCTGCAGAGCTGAACTTCACAGCTCCACTCTTTATAGAATTTGCCTTCTTTCTAGGAATTTCCAGGATTCCCTCCACTCACTTAGCCTATCATGCCCTAACAGATTATTTTGTATCCTATGCGTTCTCCTTGTTAGTATCATCCTAATCTTAAATTCTTGTTTATTTGTTTATTTATTGGCCGTGCCATATGGCTTGTAATATCTTAGTTCCCTGACCAGGGATTGAACCTGGGTCCTAGCAGTGAAAGCACCAAATCGTAACCACTGAACCACCAATGAAATTCAATAATCTTGACTTCTTAAATGAAAACTAAATAATCAAAATTAATGGTTTATTCTAAAATTATGTTTGTTTCCCTCATTAATTCTCCTTGTCTATTTTCATAAAGCATTACCAAATAACTAAAATCCTTAATATTTTCCTAAACTTGTCTATTGCCACAGAGCAGAGGGAAACAGAACATATAAAAATATTATAAGCAACAAAAATACATGTGCATATATATAACAAGCATATTTCTTTAGCTTTGCACAAACCTAACAGTGTAAATCCCTAAGAGGCAAAAGTAGACTTTTTTTAAAAAAGGAAGCCAGGTGATGGTTAGGAGTGTCTGTTATGGAGCTGTATGGCTAAAACCATGTCCACTAACATATTAGTCAGCATCAGTTCCTGTTTGTTTTGCCATATTTTTATCTAAAAATTGCTAACATGAAATATCGACTCCAAAATTGCTCAGATTTACACAAAATATTCATGGTTAACTTTACGCCTCTAGGTTTTTGAGAACATTTGATGAACAATTACTGCAACTGCTTATTACTGTGTATTTATAGGAAACCACTGTATAATCAAAAGCAATGAGGCTGCCCAGAGAGCAGCTGTGGGACTGAGAACTCTTCTATGTTCCCCAGAAACTGGCGCATGGCCTTCCCTCCAGCGTCCAAGCTTTGCACTGACAATATTATCAGATGGGAGATCAACACCCTTAAGAGGAATACAGACCTAACAAAACGTAATCTTCTGCAAATATGAATTTATATGCAAAGAAAATGCCCCAGGGGGATATGAAATGGAAGGTATCAGGGCCTCAACGCCACCACATTAATAAGGCTTCTTCCACAATCCGGAGAACCGGATATCTCACACGAAGCCAGAATGGAAACCACCTCCCTCCCTCTAAACAGACACGCTGAGACCTCAAAGACCATGTCACTTTCCTCAAATGGTAAGAGGCATTATCTACAGGCAAACAGTGGCAGACAGCCACCACCCTCTACTGCATCCACCAAGATGCACCTGCGACAGTTTAAAAGCAGATTTTCATTTTCATGATTGACACATAAACTTAGAGGGAACTCTAGCTCCGGTGGCCTCAGTCGGTGTTCCAAAGTCTAAAAGCAGCCCAGTTCCCTTTTCAGTGCAAGGAAAGGTGAAACCCATGGCCCCTTCCTCGACAGCCACTTCACTGCAATCAGCACGGCTGCACCTGACACAAAGCTGGTGGAAGGGCCATGGTCCCTGAGGGTGGCCAGAGTATAGGGCAAGTCTGCCGAGCATGACTCGCCCCCACAAGCTCTGCTTCTGATGGGACCAGAAAAGGGAAAACTAATCCTCTCGCTCAGCAGGGTTCAAAAAGACCTATTCTCTATTGCTAAGCTCTGATTCAAAATCCCATCTTCAAACCTAGAGTCTATTATACAGAGTGAACTAAGTCAGAAAGACAAATATCGTATATTAACGCATGCACATGGAATCTAGAGGCTTCCCAGGTGGCACTAGTAGTTAAAGAACCCGCCTGCTGATTCTGGAGACTTAAGAGACGTGGGATCAAGCCCTGGGTTGGGAAGATCCCCAGAAGGAGGGCATAGTAACCCACTGCAATATTCTTGCCTGGAGAATCCCATGGACAGAGGAGGCTGGCGGACTACAGTGCATAGCGTCACATAGACTCAGACAGTGAAGCGACTTAGCAGGCATGGACTCTAGAAAGATGGTGCTGATGAATCTATCTGCAGGGCAGCAACCGAGACGCAGACACAGCAAGCAGAATTGTGGACATTGGGGGGGAGAGGGAAGGGGAAGGGGAGAGGCGACAAATGAGGAGAACAGCACGGGGACATACACATCGCCACACGCAAAACAGAGAGCCAGTGGGGACATGCTGTGGGACAGGCTCAACCCAGAGGGGCAGGGTGGGGTGGGGGATGGGAAGGAGCGCTTCAGGAGTGAGGGCACATATGTTACACCTGTGGCTGGTTCATGCTGATACATGGCAGAGGTCAACAAAATACTGTAACGCCATCATCCTCCCATTAAAAGAAAAACCCACAAAAGGCCCATCTTCTCACCACGTAGAGCTGCCTCCAGATGGTAGACCATTCTCGCAGGGTCGTGGTGACCTCCTGTATGAGAGGGAGGTCGCCTGGGATGACCGTTTCATGTTGCCTGGGAGGAAAGGGAAGAGCAGAGACAGTCACGGCTTCATTAAACAGAAGGGCACCTCGTCAATTTCCCACGCAGGTCGCAGCGTGCAATGTGGAAGCCAGTGGAGAGAAAACACACAAATGAGACTGCGCCCACGCAGGTCTCCACACGACTCTAAGAAGGACACGTCATTTCTGTACAGAGCCCGCGAACGCTCATACATTACCCTCTGTGTAAGCTGTCTACCTCACACGTCAAGGTAAGATGAAGGAGGCAAATAATATCCCATCAGGACGTCAAGGTCTGAGAAGCAGAAAGTGTATTCATAATATGTGTACCCATCTATTTTACAGATGCCATAAATTACCACCAATCTGTGTGGCATTAAAATGCAGGCTTGGGATAAGATGATCCTTTTTTTACATTTCCATCCTGCCTAAAACTCACTCTGTGATAATACATGAAGAAGTCATCCTTGGTGAAATACAGGCGAGGTTACAGCTTTCCAAAGTCCACAGGCACCCTGATCCCCAATTCTGATTATCCTCTTTCCCTTGTCTCTCCACCCCAGAAGGTTAACCCTTGCCTTATTCTTGACTCCTGATCTATGTGAGCACTGCTTTTTATTCAGCGAAGCACTGTTTCCCGGTTACTCGCTCTGGGTCAGGCACTGCAGTGAGCAGGACTCCTAATATTTGGGGCTGAGTCAGAGACTGAATTTGGTGGCTTGTGAAGTAAACCACCTGGGCCCAGAGGCCCTGAACAGACAAGGCTCCCGCCAACACGCAATGTCCAGGGGGCACTGAGATAGGCCCCAGAGGCCCGGACCTGGGCAGGACCCTGACTACAGCTCACAAGGGGGACTCAGGGCTGCAAGGAGTCAGTGATGGTGGGCGGGGGAGGGTGGGTCTCCAAGGAAAACACACAGGAGTTCCTGAGAGAGGGCCAGTCCCTCTGGCGAGGTCTGGCCACGTGCACAGTGGGAGCAGCAGGGACCAGGAAGGGGTGCATGGGAGACCACCCCTCACAGGAGTGCTTTTAAGAATAAGCCTTTGATGGGACATCTTCAGCGTCTCTCGCAGGACATGACTGTTCCCCAGTAAGGATGCTGATGAAAGTGCAGTTCACTTCTCTCTGCAAAGTCATCCTTACAAAGCCCCTCAGTGGCGAGGACATTCGTCAGTGGCTGGGCTGCCTTCATCTCACAGAGCTTGAGCTTCGTGTGAGGTCCACTGGGCTCTTCCCACTGGCCAGGAGAGACCTGGAGCTCAATGAGACTTCAGTTTCCCATGTGGGGAGGACCTCACTTCACCCACCGCATCCCTATCTCCACTCTGGCTCCTTCTTACCTCCCTTCCTTAATTGGTCTGATCTGTCTCTTGGACTAAGTGCCAACTAGTTCTTAGTCTTAACCCAGTGTCTGCCTGTCCATCTGTCTGGCGGGGTGTGACTCTACTTACCAAGAATCAACACAGTCTCTTATGCCCTTTTCTATTACTCTTCCTAATTACATTGTACGTACACTCATCTGCATACCTCAAAGTGCATTTAAAAAAATCATTCCTATACAGCCCAGCATCCATACTGATCCTGATGCAAACTGATGTAAATTACCTTGGTCACAGTAGGGTGAAAAGTTTCAAAACTTTCCTCGTTTTACTTCCCTCTGAAATTTCACCTACAAAACAATTTCTCAGTAGAAAAAAGGACCCTCTTACAGGTCATCACATTGATGCCTCTAAATTATTTTCCTCATTTTAATGATGCACCATGGAACCTCAGAGCCCAACCCAGTCCTTCTCATATGTTAAAAGTACACTGCTTGGAAAAGCAATTTCGCAATCAGCCACAGAGATGTCATTATGTAGTAATCATATGATTAGTAATTGTATCATTTACATATTTAATGGAGTGCGAAGATGTAGCAGAGACAAAAAAGGAAAACATTTTACTGTTCCTTCCTCCAAGTTCACACCTGGCTATTCATTTGCCATTCCCGCCTAATGGGTTCCTGTTCTACAAATGTCCTTTTAATGATCTTATACATCAGTTTTATGACCTCTAAGAAACATACATCACAATTAGGCAAAACGTAAATTCACACACGTCCCAACAGAACAACTGTTGCTTCACTCCCCACTGAATTTGTATCACATCCTGCAACGTCTTCCAGAAAAATGGATTCAGGGCTGGGGGGCTGTGCATCCTATGCTGGATGGGCTGGCTCACAGAGGAAGAAGCAGGAAGCTTTCCAAATCCACCCGGTGTTCTAGGAGGTTGACTGTGGTTCCAGTGCCGACTGAAGACTCCCTAAAGGCTCAAAGTCATGTTGTAGACAGTTCTAGATCAGAAGTTCCCCCCTCCCTAAACTCCTGTCACCCTGGATCAAAGGCACCGACTGTCCAACACCCAAAGTCACCCTGCGAAAAGTAGCAAAGTCGAATGCAATCACTGCACGACTTCATTTAAACATCAAGACCAGACTCACCCTTTTCCTTCAACTATGGCTTCTTTAAGATGGATGTACGAAGCAGGAAATATACCCTTGGGAGGAAAAGAGACAGGAGGTTTAACATCAATATGAATACTGAGTGTCAATCAAACAGCTGTCCCCCCAAAAAGGTGGAGGTGGGGATGACTGGATCACTATCAAATCCATGAGCCTTTATGCTAAGTCACAGCACAGCACAGAAAACAAAGTGTGAAAGACGGCAACTGAATTCACTTGTGTTTCAAAGAGGCTGCAGAAGTCTGAGAAGAAAACAGATGCACACTCTGCTTGCAAAGGAAAAACCCCACGGGACCGTCTGCTGTCGTCTCCGTAGGTCACACCTTGTTTTTACTGTGGACACAGGCAGATCAAGAGCCAACTGATGCCTAAAAACAATTTCTGACGATGGCCTCTGACAGCTCTTCCTTTTGAAATACTAAAACTGTCATCATAAAGCAAGTTTACATACGCACTGACTACTTACCTGACCCGCAGAGACTTTCTCATCACTCTCCAAAGAGAGGGGCTGTCCGATAAAATACAGAAATAAGGTACATTTCACCCAACCTGCCTGGCTCCAGCGGGGGGATGTCAGTTTATGCACAGATGGTGCTCAGCAACGCCCAAGTGAACAGCACACAAGGCCCAACAGACAATTCTGCGGGGACGGCTCCTCAGGAGGACTGTCAGTCCCAGGCACTGTATCCAAAGGGCCAGGAGCTTCCCCAGGAGTTTTGGACCTGCTTCCTGGGCAAGCACATGTCCCCTCCTAGAAGGAAGTAGAGGCGAGGGCCTGGAGAGCAAGAGCACGGCACCAGGCGCAGGGGTCTCGGGCAGCGCGGGGGTCTCGGGCAGCACGAAGCAAACAGGGTGCAGCTTCCTGAGATGCCATGGATGCAGCAGAAAGTCAATCAGCAGGACAGTCACCTGCTATTAAAACAGGAGCTTCTGACTGGGTTTCCCAGGCTTCTGACCCCCCAAAAAATCAACACAGGAGATCCAGAAACCACGCAACTCATCCTGCTTGGAAAGGGAGTGGGCACCACTGGTCCCGCTCCTTCTGTCTACCAGGAAAGTAGCTGCACTTCCTGTAAAAAAGAATTATCACAGAGAGGGAAGGAGTCAGACAGAAAGACGGAGGCTGGGCAACAGAGAGAACTAGGCGGAGCTGCGGCGGGGACGCCTCCAGACGCCAGGACGGGTCCCGCGGGCACGTTCAGTGTCAGGAGGTGGGCACTGGTTGGGGGTGGGGGACACAAAGAAATGAGTCTCGTCCATGCCCACGTCCACAGGTAGAGACATCCCTCAGTTTCAGTAAAGCTGCTCTCGACAACCATGGGGGTCACAGAAGGGACGGTGGAAAAACGAGGCTGGACACACCTGGAGGCTTGAAATAAGCAACTTCTTCAGCTGGGATGATCAGGACTGGCCAGACCTAGAGCTCATTTGTGAATACCGGTAAGAGCATGCTTCCAGAACACAAGGTCAGGATGACTGGGAGTCATGTCCCTTCTCTGCCACTGCCTGAACTGGGTGGGCCAATGCAAAATCACAGCGTCTTTAAGGTATCAGTTTCAACCGCTAATGAAGGTTTTAGATGGAACAATAAACACACCCCTACCCAGCTCTGTGAGCTACAAAGTCAGGTCTCTCCAGCGCAGGGCAGGAAGGACGAGGGCTCACGGAGGCACTTGGGAACTAGGAGACACCCCCAGCTGGGGGACGTGGTGAAAGTGAAGTCGCTCAGTCGTGACCGACTCTTTGGGACCCCGTGGACTGTAGCCCACCAGACTCCTCCGTCCATGGGATTTTCCAGGCAAGAGTACTGGAGTGGGGTGCCATTGCCTTCTCCAGGGGATCTTCCCGACCCAGGCACTGAACTGGGATCTCCCACACTGTAGGCAAACGCTTTTACCATCTGAGCCACCTGGGAAGAGGTACCTGACACCAAATAGTAAGTATCAAAAAATGAACCACTTCCCTGGGACACACCTAACATGTGAAGTTGCAGCTTTGTCATGGGTGGACAGGGGAGTCCATGAGCCTAAGGTCTTTAATAAAGTTCTCAATTGTGGCTTTCTCAGATGAAACTGAGGTTTTCATCTGCAGAAAAACATTCTTCTTATTTTTTCTTAATTAAAGTAGTGGATTTACAATGCTGTGCTTATTTCTGCTACACAGCAAAGTGACTCAGTTACATATTGTTCTTCATATCCTTTTCTATTATGATTTATCACAGGATATTGAATACAGTTCCCCATGCTATACAGTAGGACCTTGTAGCTTATCCACCCAATATGGACTAGTTCGCACCTGCTAATCCCAAATTATGGAAGAGACAATCAGAGTGAAAACAGAACTTTCTCTGGAGAGAGCTATTCCTCCAGCCACCAGGTTGACATCTCCCTCATTCAGATCTCAAGACTCCAGTTCACTGGACATGAGAGACTCACAGCCCAGTCTGAGCTCAGCAGCATCAGAATGGAGGTCCTGGCTCCAATCTGCAGAGCTGGCTCAACAGGTTACCCTATTAGCATCTCTCACATCAGGACAGACTGCCAGAGAGCTCAGCCTGGACACCTCTGAAGTGACTGCTACCACAGGATGGACACATCTCGCCTGCCCAGCAAGGGCTGATTGCAGAGAGTCTGGAGAAAAACAGAGCAAGAAGGCCCTGCACTTGGACAGCTGGCCTTCAACAGCCTTCGTCACAGGCTCAGGACCACAGGAGGAGCCCAGCCCAAGAAGGAGAAGATGAGAGGCCAAGTTAAGAAACAAAAGCAAAAAAAACCATCTGCCAAGCATAATTAGATTTTATAAGGTAACGTGGACAGCCTAACCACAGCTTAGGGTGAAACGGAACAGCCATCATTACGTTCTGTGAAACTAAGAATGGAAAACCACAACAGAACCACGTGCGGGCGTGTCCATGGCAATGATCGCAGTGTAACTGCACATCTTTGCCCCAGAAATTCAAACAACCACGCATGCAAACTGTCCAGGAGGCAGAACCTCTTTCTTTGGCCAGCTGACATCAGTGGTATAAAAATAATTAGAAGCAAGAAGGGAAGAAGTCGGCATGAGCGCTGCAGATCTGCTAATTTATCATTAAGGATAACGCAAGACTGAAAATCATGGGCAGTAGTCAATCTACCCAGATCATTCTCTTATACATCCTGTACTTCAACAGGATGCAGAATTCTACCACAAAAAAGAAGGCCCCAGCTCTCAGGACAACGGGTCAACATCACCCCACACAGCCCAGCCATTCACTCACAGACATGAAACGACAATTTCTACATACACGTGCTATTCAAAAAACCATTCAGGGTAGGAAGGGATGAATTAGGAGTTTGAGATTAACATATATACACTACTTATATAAAACAGATAGCCAACAGCAATACTTGTCCCAACCAAGCACAGTATGGAACTCTATATTCTGTAATAACCTATAATGGAAAAGAATCTATAAAAGAATAGAAACACATATATGTGTGTATAACTGAATCACATTGCTGTATATCTGAAATGAACACGACATTGTAAATCAACTGTACTTCAATTAAAAAATAAAGTTTTTTAAAAAATTTTGTAAACAATTCAGGGTAGCCCACATTTCATGTATTTTCTTAATTCAGAGAAAGAGATGTATAAGGACAACTCTTAGGCTCCATGAGACAGAACTGATTTCTTCTCCTGGGGTGATTTATGAAGGGATATGTACTGTGGTTAAGAACAGGGACTTACCTTCTTAGACTTTTTTCTTAAGGTGTAACCTCTGTACCACCCTAAACAAACACAAAGGTGAGACAGTTAGTACAAGGGACATTACAGGGTTCTAAACAGCACCTTCCCATTGCCTAGAACTCACTATCTGCAGAACCACGGGAGTCAGCCTGTCACAGAATTCAGTCATCCTAAGGTTTCCAGAGATGCTTTGGGGGTTTGAAGAGATCATCTCAAGACCAGGCGTGAAGCCTGGGCAGGGGGCTTCCCACAAAGACCTCCAGCTCCTTCGTCTCCATCGGCCGCACATGGTCCTGAGGGTGGCAATCAGCTCCAGGAGAAGAAGCCGCCCTTTGACCACGGAGCCCTGGGCAGGATCCGGGGTGCACATTTTCCTGTCTGTCCCTCGGCCGGATGGAGCAGGGTCACTGCCAAGCGCACATACCAACACCCTCAGATCATCAACAGCGGCAGCACAACAGAAATCCTATTGAGAGCAAACTTCCTCCCCCTTCAAGATGGAGGGGGGCCTGGGGGGGTTACCCTGGAGCAGTCACATCGCACAAAGTGCTTCTGTGGCGAAGACTCGACCCCCAACAGGAAGCACCAGGCCCAGGAACACGGGCCCACCTACCCCCTCGGGGGATGGCCTAGATTCAAGTTCCCATTCTTTCGACATGGGAGGGCAAGCAAACAGATCAGAAGACAGAGGGAAATGCCCAGTGGAAGAGACATTCAATGCCGGGCAGGATCTGACCACACCCTCAGCCCCTCCGCTCAGGCTGAGGGCAGAAATCGTCCCTGCCAATGCTCAGGGGTCCACAGCTGGTCACTCAGCTCCCGACGACTCTGCCACACACTGAATGTCTGCCAAAACACTTTGAGGGTGCTTCAGGCCACCTCGCTCCAGGAAAGGCAATCAAAAGCCTAGACAAGTTCCACTATGCTCCCCAGAAGCAGAAGGACATCACCCCCCAACAGAATGACAAAGAGACTGGGAAAGCACCAGCTGGGTCAACTCCCAGAGACTAACTAAATACTAGGGTTTTAAAGAAGGCTGAGCACTGAAGAATCGATGCTTTTGAACTGTGGTGTTGGAGAAGACTCTTGAGAGTCCCTTGGACTGCAAGGAGATCCAACCAGTCCATCCTAAAGGAAATCAGTCCTGAATATTCATTGAGAGGACTGATGCTGAAGCTGAAACTCCAATACTTTGGCCACCTGATGTGAGGAACTGACTCTGAAAAGACCCTGATGCTGGGAAAGATTGAGGGCAGGAGGAGAAGGGACGACAGAGGATGAGATGGTGGGATGGCGTCACCGACTCAATGCCCATGAGTTTGAGCAAACTCCAGGAGATGGTGGAGGACATCACATGCCAGAGAAGCCTGGCGTGCTACAGTCTATAGGGTCACAAAGAGTCAGACACAACTTAGCAACTCAACAAAGTCACCAATAATAAAGTGACAAACAGGCAAATGCTGGAAATCAGGGATGCATGAATGAAAGTGCCCAGAAACGGCAAATGAACCTGTATTCCACCAATGACCGGACACCTCTTACAGAGCAATGATTTAACACCCAGAGGAGGAGTAGAAGCAGGAAGTGATGGAGTTAAAATCCTCCAGGGATTATGAACAGATGCCTTCTGAGAATTCAGAAACGAAGCTGCAAACCACCAGGAGCCTTGAGAAGGATTTGCTAATACCGAGATTCGACCAGGAAACCACTTCACTCCTGACAGGGCAACTACACGATGATAAGGGAGCACGGTAGACACAATGTCTCAGTCTTGCGGAACATTTGGAGGATTATCTCCTGAGAGCCTTCCACCATCTCCCTGGGTGGTTTCCATCTGCCCAGCCCACAAGCAGTGTCCACTCGGACAGCGGTCACAGGCAGAAATGGAAACAGACAGGGTCGGTGCAGTAAGCTGTTCAGAAGGCCGTATTTAATGCAGAGGACTGCCCGCTTCCCTGTGAGTTTATCCCTTCCGAATTTTCAGTATTACCATGCCCTTTCTTTCCTGAAATTGATATGGGATGAATGTCCCAGAACATCTAAGGAAATACTTCCAAGGGAAGAGAAAAAGACAGAGCCCAAGACAAAAATAAGCAAAGTTTATAAACACTGTAGAGAAGAAACCCAAAAGACTTACACATGTCAAACTTACTAGTAATCGGATTGAAACACATATTAAATCGACAGTTTAAAACACAACTCGCTAGAGTGAGGAAAATTTTAACGCTGCAGGATTCAGGCAGCCCCCGGCACAGAGCGTGAGAGTGTAGACAGCATAACCAGTGTGGGCAGGACCCTTCTCCCCCAAAGTATATATCCCGCACCCCGGTGCTGCCACGTATCCAAAGACATTCACACACCTGCCGCGCTCCGCGGGGCAGACACAGGAGGCCCACAGCCGCACTGCCAAGGGAGCAGGCGAGGAGGCAGGATGGGTGCCCATCACTGGGAGGGTGGTCAGAGAAATGAGAGGGTCACACAGAGCAGGGAGCGCCGGAGACTGCACACCGACGGACAGCGCTGCGTCTCAGAGCACAGCACTGAGCGACACAGTAAGAACAGAATGAGCGCTTGCATGTGTCAGGCGCTCAGCCGTGTCCGGCTGTTTGTGACCCCATGGACTGTAGCCCTCCAGGCTCCTCTGTCCATGGCATTCTCCAGGCAAGAATACTGGAGTGGGTTGCTAGTCTCTTCTCCAGGGGATCTTCCCAATCCAGGGGTTGAACCCAGGTCTCGTGCACTGCACAGGCAGATTCTTTACCATCCGAGCCAAATGAACACTACAAACAACCACATTTATACACACAGAGATATATGCATGCCAGCAAGTACAGGTGACACAAAAATTCACTTCAAACATAGCAGAAGGGTTTCCCAGAAGGGATTAAAAACAGATGAGGAGACTTTTTCTTTTCCTTTATGATAATAGATGGTGATTTCTCTTTTAACAGCTTTCTCAAGCAAAAGGAAAACCTAGGGTTTCCCTTCTCAAGAATTTTTGCATGTGTTATTTCTTCCAGCAACTGAGCCCCCAGACTATGTGCCAGAGGTCTCACCAGAGAGAGCAAATGTAGAAACAGATTAGACCCAATTATTTGTAACCTCCAAGAGCAGATTCCCCTAAGACAAGCAAGGCTCAAACCACAAGCAAGGGCAGAGACTGGGAATCAAGGAGAGAGGACAACCCCTCAAAGGCTTCACAGAGCAGCAGGGGGACACGAGAGGATGATGACCTGGCTGCTGCTCTGGGGGAACAGGCCAGGCAGAATGAAGCCAGGAGCAGGAAGATGCATGGCTCGTTGAATTAACTGACTCCCTTCTTCCGAGCAGGCCTCAACCAACCAGCTCCAAACAAGAGATACCCAGCCCCACAAGAGGCACCCCCGCCAACGGCAAGAAGAAGTCAGACGTGGTCCTCAAAGTCAGGGAGGGCCCCATCCAGACCAGGAAGACGGCAACCACGTAAGGGCGCACAGCAGAGCCTCGCCAGCAGAAGGACCAGCGCATGCGCACAGTAGAACGTTTCCAGCAGCAGGACCGGGGCGCACACTCAAGCGCAGGGCGGGTACCAGTGAAGACAGAACCAGGCAGAGTGGAGGAGGGGGCGGGCGTCAGAGAGGAGCCCAGGGAGGAGCACTCAGTCTCCAAGGATGGCTCCCGGTACAGGCGGGCGGCGGGCGGGCAGAGAAGCCTCTGCAGAGGTCCGCTCACACAGCCTCTGGAAGCCCCCAGCAGCAAGGCGAGGACACACCTGCGGAAATGGCTGGGGCTCAGGGGAGACAGGGGCCTCCCAGGCAGCACAGGTAAAGAATCCATCCTTCAGTGCAAGAGACACGGGAGACGCCGGTTCGATCCCTGGGTCGAGAAGATCCCCTGGAGGAGGAAATGGCAACCCACTCCAGCACTCTCACGGTAAATCCCATGGACAGAAGAGCCTGGCGGGCTACAGTCCATGGGGTCGCAAAGAGTTGGACAGACTTAGCGACTACACAGCAACAGCCAGGGGTTGGGAATCCGCGTGCCGGTGCAGGGGACATGGGTTCAGTTCCTGGTCCCGGAAGATGCTGCAGGCCGCAGGGCAACTAAGCCCAGGCACCACAACGCGCTCTAGAGTCTGGGCATCACAAGAGAAGCGGCTGCAACGAAGAGCACCCACCCGTCGCTGCAACGAGAGAAAAGCCCACGCAGAAATGAAGACCAGCACAGCCAAAAATAAATAAAACAGAAGCAACAGTTTAGGAATTGCTCTTTAGGAAAAAAAAGGACCTAATGCTATACCTTGTCCTTATTAAAAAGGAGAAATAGACACGGTCAGGCAGCGGGAGACCGCCCATGATCCTGAAGACAGAAACCAGGGCACCGCACCTGCAGGCAAGGCCGCCAATGAGGACAGCTAACGAGCAGAAGGTTGGAGAGGCCTGCGGCGCGGCCTCACCTTCTCGGCCCTGAGAAGCAACCAAGGCTGCCGACACCTTGACCTTGAACCCTTAGCCCCAGAACTGTGAGAGAACACACTGCTGTTGTTTAAATGCCCCACCATGCGACTTGTTACCTCTCCGCCCCAGGACACCCAGAGGCAGTCTTCACAAGACCTTCTGTTGACGGATGCTCGTGGAAGGAAAAGGGATGAAGGTGTGTCGTGAAAGAAAACAGATCATGACCACTTTGAAAAATCCGAATCAAGTTCGAGTGCTGTGTTTTCATCACAAGAGCACCTTCCTAATCTTGGTGCAATGCTGCCATCTCCCTCAGCACAGCATACACCCCTTGGAGATCCTTCTGGAAATAAGCAGGTGGCAGGGCCCGCACCTGCTTGGCACTGGAGAGTCACTTTATCAACATCGGTGACCTGGGTTCACGTCTCCTGTCTGACTGACCCTGGACACTGCTTATAGGCAGGGACATACCCAAAAGGACCCCTCAAAATTCCATCCACCTCCACGGTGACCTGGAAAGTTCTTTTCTTTGCTCTGTGCTCCAAGCCTCCATGAGCCTGAGAGGGACAAATTATCCATAACTTGCAGGTAAATGTGTTCTCTGAACCTGAATATAAGGAGTGATCATCTAGAAATCATATTCTCTGGAGCAATCCCAGCAGTATCCTACCCTGCACAGGATCACAGAGAAAATGGAAATGAAATTTGACAAACGGAAATAAATTTTCTTAGGGGGAAAAAGTGGAAGGGGCTGAGAAGAAAAGAGAATGCCACAGGCTAACACAATCCACAAAATTTAAACAGAATGAGAGCAAAGAGCAGGAAAACAATTATTCCATTGTAATCCAATGACAATCAAGTCACCAAGTTTCCCAAAAGCAAAACTGCGATCCCCCCACGCATTTCTCTGATCAGATTCTAACTAAAACCAAAAAGCCTGCTGTCAAAGAAGGGACTGGTTTTCCATTACAGGGTCTTTACAAAGACTGGAATATTGTAATCAGCACTTGGAAGACCGATGAGCCCAGAAACCAAATGGTCACTGAAGGCTCCTTTATCATGACGCTGGCCACGTCAACGCCTGCCACCATTTTTGTTTAAGTTAAACGTACAAAAAGGATCATCGACTTGCAGAAGGATTCTCCTGTTTAAAGAGTGCATTCTTCCTACGAAGCAAAGAATGAGAAGTCACGGTCCCCACTACCCAGGGCTACACAGGAAATTGCTATCTGTTCAGGAATGACGTCACTGTCCACTGTTTACTAACCAGGATTTCAAATGCAGCTGACCCAGGGCAGAAATTTAAAAAAAAGAGAGATGTAACAGCCTTCTTCCCTTGAGATCAGAAATGTGTCTGAGATGAGAGATTTGATCCTTAACCTTGAGCTAATTTCTCCGTTTCCTCCCAGCCACTGGCCATATAAACTGGGGGCAGATAAGGCGATCCAACTGTCAGCTGTAAAAACTGAAAATAAGCAGAGGGTACCCACGGGCAGCTACTCGTTCACACAGTAAGGAGCACATCTATTTCTGCATCACATCCGCTTCCAGGCATTCGCCACGGAAGCCGATGTCCACGCCCAGTGGGACATTTTTTAGGGTAAAAGGTGCAAATGGAATGGAACTCTAAGCCGGGTGGGGAAGCAAGAGACACAGACATGGCTGTTCTCGTGGGTCTGTGCTCCTCCAGGGACGCGGGAGCAAGCTGCAGCTTGCCCGATGTGGAGGCTGAACGAGGCATCACACGCGTGTGCAAAGATTCCGAAGACTGAGTGTGAGGTTCGGTCTTTGATTACCACGGGATGGCTGCAGTCTTCTCTTCCCGCTCCTTCAGCCTACCTCCTCCCGGGAGGGGTCTGGCTAAACCCAATCTGAGAGCAATTCTGCTGCCGGAATTACCAATTTTAATCAGTTCTCTTTATTCCTTTGTTACATGGAGTCACCCTTCCAACAGGAAAAAGAGCCACCATGTCACAACACAACCTCACAAAATATCCAGATGCGAGGCATCTAACATTCAAGCCCATCACTGCTGCGTTTCTGTACAGCATAAAATGAAAGGGGTTCCGTTTTAATGATCGCCGAAACACTGACATGAAAACCAACTGCCTGAAAGACCAAGGACACTGGAAAACCGCTGTCACTGACAAGGGTACTGCTCGGGTGATGACAACACTGCTTCACCGGACCACAGCACACGCAGCGGCAACAATCGCTGCTCACCCCTCGGAAAACGGGGTCACAGATTTTTTTAAAAAGGATTTAAGACATGATAATTTTTGTTCCTCTCAGGAAGTTGTTAACAAGTCTAAGTGAAAACATAAAATGTCTTACCACTCACATCAAACACCTCAAAACACTGAACCAAACACTGCTGCTGCTGCTGCTAAGTCGCATCAGTTGTGTCCGACTCTGTGCGACCCCATAGACAACAGCCCACCAGGCTCCTCCGTCCCTGGGATTCTCCAGGCAAGAACACTGAAGTGGGTTGCCATTTCCATCTCCAAGAGCCAAACACTAAACTACCTTAAATGTATTTTTTAAAAAAAACTTTTTTCAAGCAGTCAGTTATTAACACTCAAGATGTATATACATTCATTTGCAAAGAAAGGAAACAGTGGTGTTTTAAAATAATGAAAATGACTATTTCAACAGAAAACTATAGAGGATAAAAATTTAGGAGTTTAATTTTAAGTTCATCTTAATTCTTTTTTTAAATGACTTCAATTACAGATAACCTCACCACTGCCCGCTCCTGACACAGCATCCACTGTGCAAGAAAACCAGAAGTTAAGTGCTTTCCTAACAAGGTCATGATTGGTCCATTAGGTAATGAAAGTGTCCTAACCACACAAAAGTATAAAAGGAAACACACCAAAATAAATACGCACCTTCATATGTTTCCAGGATGTGCACGGCGTCTCCTATTTGTAAAGAAAGTTCATCCGCTCCCCGCGCATCATAGTTATAAAAAGCTGTTCAGAGAGAAAACAGCAAAGAAGCTATTAGTAAAGGTGAGATTATGCTGGCTTGTTTTTGCCTGTTTTTAAGACTGAAATATTCTGCCATTGCCTAGATCATCCTCTCTGATATCCAGAAAGGGAGCCTTTTCTTTCAAGGGTCCTCAGTTTAAGTAGAAGAAATTCATAACCACTTGTAACACCAGACAACCACAAGTGGTTTATTGTGGTAAAATGATGTGAAATTTGCCTTTTTAATCACTTTTAAGTGTACACTTAAGTGACATTAGTTACATTCATAATGTTGAGCTCCGTTACCACTATCAATTTCCAGAACTCTTTCATCACTCCAAACAGAAGCCCTATAACCACGAAGCAACAACTCCTCACCCTCCCCCCGTCAGCTCCTGATAACCTGTAAACCATATTCTGTCTATGGATCTGATTACTCCAGCCACCCTACCAACAGAATCACAGAATATTATCCTTTTGTGTCTGGCTTCTTCTGTGCTGGCTGAGCTGTGCTTAGTCGCTCAGTCATGTCCAACTCCTTGCGACCCCATGGACCATAGCCCGCCGGGCTCCTCTGTCCACAGGGACTCAGGCAGGAATACTGGAGTGGTTTGCCATGCTCTTCCCCAGATCTTCCCAACCCAGGGATTGAACCTAGGTCTCCCATATTGCAGGCAGATTCTTTAATATCTGAGCCACCAGGGAAGCCCAAGAATACTGGAGTGGGTAGCCTAGCCCTTCTCCAAGGGATCTTCCTGACCCAGGAATCCAACCGGGGTCTTTACAGGTGGATTATTTACCAGCTGAGCTACCAGGAAAGCCTATGGCTTCTTCTGCTTAGCACAATGTTTTCAAGGTGCACGCACATTATTCCATGGATGAGAACCTCATTTCTTTTCACAGCGGAGTAACGTTTGTAATAGGAAGAAAACCGAAGCTATTGTCAACAACGTTTCAATTATCACTTCATATACTACCACATATTTCCATTAACAGACTTTTCTACTAGATGACTTTTTCTTGTCTATGAGTCAATGACACATGGACTGAGTATTCCTTGAAAATCAAATTGGTTTTAAAAGTATCATATAGCCAAAGTTGCTATTAAGTAAAAAAAAAAAAAATACATTACAATCAAAGAGGCAAAAATATGTCTTACGTTAAGAAGAAATCCTTCAAACTAACAATACACAACACATGTCTGAAATCCCAAACATTTATCTGACATAAAGCAGTTCTGTTCCTCCTATCTGAGCATGCAAAAGTCATTCCATTAAATTCACACCATGCTTTTGCTCAAGAATGGAGATAAAAAGGAAATATCACAGTGAAAAAAGGATGCTATGACTCCCAAATATTCAATTAGCCCACTCTCAATTTAAAAAATTACAGTGATGTTATTCCTTCCCAATGGATTCTACCTTAAAAGATTTTTCAGACTTGAGGTAAATGAAACTCATTAAAACATTTCCTGGAGCAGGATCAAACTCCCACCCATCCATCCGGAACACCCTGCTGGACTAGACTGTCCTTCACAGACACTGTTACCAGGTCCATCGCTGGAATTCGATCACATAACCTGCAAACTTCTCATGTCAGCATGGGGGGCCTCCTGATGACCGACCACCCGGCCTTCCTTCCAACCATACACTCCTGGTCACTGTCCCTATTTCTCTCTGAAAGAAATAATCTGCCCATCCCTGTGTGTCCCTCCTTATTCTTCCCCCAAGAACGGGGTCTTCCCAACAATGCCCCCTCATCCAGAGGGCCAACTCCAAGTATGTGTTGGCTCTTTCAACCCCTTTCTGCAAAAATACCCAGCACCACAGCACACTTCCTGTCGCAGCTCCATAACCAAGCTATTGAATGTGTTTGTGGTTTCTGGAAGCAGAGAGAGTAGGCAGGGTACCACCTCTATCCCTGTAGACCTGAGTGGCCTCCAGAAAATGATCTACCTCTGCCTCCTCAGCTTCCCCGGCTATAAAATAAGGAGACTGATTTCTACCTCATAGGAGGGCATGAGTACTTTGTGTCTTAAAGAAAATAATGCTGCCGACGGCTCTGTTGATTTGATGCAATGGGTTGCCCCCAGTAAACAATCATGCTTAGTCACTCAGTCGTGTCCGACTCTTTGCAACCAAATAGACTGTAGCCCACGATGCTCCCCTGTCCATGGGATTCTCCAAGCAAAAACTAGAGTGTGGTACCATTTCCTTTTCCAGGGAATCTTCCCAACCCAGGGATCAAACCTGCATCCCCTGCATTGCAGGCAGATTCTTCACCATCTGAGCCACCAGGGAAGCTGTAAACACTCAGTAAATTGTAAAACTTCTTATTGTGTTTGGGGGTATTTTGTTTTTAGTGCTATGAAGACTTCTCTTACTACCAGAATCCTTTTTTAAAAATCCAAAATGAGCAGATCATATGAACACAAAAATTATAAAACATCAGTAACCATACACACATAGAAAATTCTATCTTCTCAGGTATTTTCCTATATTTTCACCCAAATTCATAAAATTTAAATGGCCTCAACTGACATTAATGGTTATTAGAAGTTATTAAGTTTATTTAGCATTTTATGGTGAATCTTTAACACGAAATAACTGCATTAGGGAAAGGAAGCTCAGAACATATGCCAGCCTCTCCCAGCCCTGAAAAACCACTTCCAAAGCCTTTAGAAACCATAAACACATTTATCACCATTCTTAACAGCATCCCTGCCAGCACGCCTATTCTATTACCAATGCAGAAAAAAAAAAAAAAAACACGTCAAAAACAATACAAATAAAAGAAAATGAAAACGTCCACTGTAAATATATTCAGGTCCATGTGAATTTGTAAGGCCCACACGCAATAACCTTTAAGTAGTGGCCTCTCCATCTCTGAAGTAGGCAGAAAGGCAGGTGTGAAAAGCTCATACAAGAATAGAAACCATTCTGAGACTCCCCTGGTGGTCCCATGGCTTCTGTGTTCCCGATGCAGGGGTCCTGGGTTCAATCCCTGGTCAGGGAACTAGACCCCACATGCTGCAACTAAGACATGGTGCACGCAAATAAATATATAATAGAAAAATAAATAAAAGGAGTGGAGGAGCCTGGTGGGCTACAGTCCACGGGGTCACAAAGAGTTGGACACGACTGAGCATGCACGCACAGTGGGGATTTAAAGAAATAAACTCAGTTCATTAGCAGCCTTAAAAACAAAGGATAGAGACATTCCACATTTAACTACAACAGTGTGAGTCACTCAGTCCTGTCCAACTCTTTGTGAGCCCATGAACTGCAGCCCACCAGGCTCCTCTGTCCATGGGATTTTCCAGGCAAGGATACTGGAGAAGGTTGCCATTTCCTCCTCCAGGGGATCTTTCTGACTATGAAATGAGCCTTAAAGACCCACGACTTCACAGATGAAGGGGAAGGGGGCCTCAGAGGGCTTATGCCATGTGGCCTCAAATGACCCAGCAGAGCCTGGACCACAACACTGGCCATCCCGCCCACAGCCTCAACAATCCCATGTTTAAAGGCAAATCAAAAGACTTGAGTATATATTGATACGGTGTTGAACAAGGAAGCAGGAGGGCAGGGAAAATGTGGTAGACAGAATAATAGCCTCAGAGACGTTCACATCTGAATCCAGAACCCTGTAAGGCAAAGCGGCCCGTGGCCGGTGAGATGCGCTTAGAGATCTAGAGACGGGGATTGCCCAGGGTAATCACGAGGTTCCATGAGAGTATCACACCGAGACGTGACCACGGTAGCACAGGTCCAAGTGAAGCAAGGCAGGGGCCGCAAGGCAAGGAATGCTGGCACCTCCAGACACAGGAGAAGGCGAGGAAAGGACCCTTCCTGGAGCTGCCAGCAGGAACACAGGCTTGTCTGCCTTAACCTTGATCCTTGTCACCATCCAGAACTGTAGGGTTATACATCTGCATTGTTTTAGACCCCTTAAATTGTAATTTGCTACAGCAGCAAAAGAAAACCCATACAAAGAGATGTGCGGAAAACGATTTAAAGGTGGTCTTTTGTACTTGCTTCATTCACTGCTGAGCAGGGCCCCCAAGAGCAAGCATCTGAAGCTGACAAGTCCGAGGGCTGTCCCCAATTCCTGGGTGACAGAAAAATGAGAACAATGCAGTGAATTTTTTCTTAAATAAACCCAAAGGTCTTCAGTGTAAAAGACTATGCCCTACTCTGATCATCTGACCTTTCAAATCTGCCCCTCTTCTGGTAAGTGGCGGGTAAGAGCCGAGACGAGAAAGACCAGAGGCATCTTCTCCTTTACGAAGGATACTGATGGTGGACGGCATCTGGGTTTTCAAATGTCTTTACGCGACACAAGCACAGAGACGGCGGCCTTTCTGCCGTTTGTCCTCTTCATCTCTCTGGTGTGTTAAGCTGTGGGAACACCCCCGCAAGAGAGCAGGGTCATCGAGCCTCCCTTCACAGCTTTGGAGAGAGCGGCCATCACCTCCCTCTGGCTGGTGGGTGGGCGCTTAATCGATTCCTCCTCCTCAAAGCCATTTAGTTTTTTTAATAGCCTGACTTGAGACGGGTGTCGCTGGGCATAAACGGACCTTCACATGAATTTCTCAATCCTGGACTGCAGAGTCCAGCGTAGCAGCTTAACTTGTTATTTGTATGAAAAGTGAAATGGGAAAAGGAAGTTGAAATGAACCCAACTCGAAGCTCCTTTCTCAGGAGGACACAGGTTTGTTTTCTTTTGAAAGAGGGGAGGGATTTTGTTTTTGTTTTTTTCTCTCAAAGAGCCAGCAGCAGCCTAGAATGAGTAAGCACATGGCTCTTTTTTTCCAGAATAAAAAATGAGCACCCTGGTCCATGCTCCACACAGCTTATATGCATCAGAGATGTTGAAAAGCCAAAGTCATCTGCTATGCTCAGTCTCCTGATCAACCTAAAAACAGGTGCCTGGGAACAGAAGGAAAGAACTGTGGTTCATAAACCAGAGAGGAGGGCTTCTGTTCACACCGAGACTTTTAACAACACTGATGGTGACGACACGGCAGATGAAGATGGTGATGACGGTGATGGTGGCAAGGGTGATGAAGCCAACGGTGAGGGCGGGGGTGATGATGATGAAGGTGACGGCGAGGGTGATGATGATGAAGACGATGGTGAGGGTGAGGGTGATGAAGATGATGGTGAGGGCGGAGGTGATGATGATGAAGACGATGGTGAGGGCGGGGGTGAGGGTAATGAAGCTGACGGTGACGGCGGGGGTGATGATGATGAAGCCGACGGTGACGGCGAGGGTGAGGGTGATGAAGATGATGGTGACGGCGAGGGTGAGGGTGATGAAGCCGACGGTGACGGCGAGGGTGACGATGATAAAGCTGACGGTGACTGCGGGGGTGATGAAGCCGGCGGTGACGGTGAGGGTGAGGGTGATGAAGCTGACGGTGACGGCGAGGGTGACGATGATGAAGCCGACGGTGACGGCGAGGGTGACGATGAAGCCAATGGTGACGGCGAGGGTGACGATGAAGCCGATGGTGATGGTGGGGAGGGTGATGACAATGGTGATGACAGTAAGTACATTCTCTGGGCTAGCCAGTGGGCTAAGAGCTTCCCTGAGCCACCTGGGAAGCCCAAGAGCATCATGTGTTCAGCTAATTCAACCCTCCCAACAGTCCTAGGAGATGGAGCTAGAACTTTCCCCATTTCCTTCATCAGGGTTTATGGCAGCTCAGAATCGGCCCATACATGAGCACCCAGAGGCCCACCTGGATCAGGGGCCAGAATGCCAAAGCTGCAGGGTCTCTTCCTCAACCCCAGCCCTCTCTGAGCCTTGCCCTCCTGATGGCTCCCTGAAAATTCCAACATGCAGCCTGGATCCATGACAGGCAAACATATCCAGGCATTCCTGAAGTCCACCAGAGTCTAAAACGCCAGGCTAGTGGATTTCAATTCCTTACACAGAATAACCTAAGCTGGGGTAATTCCAGAAATGCAAGACTGGTTTAACATCCAAAAACCAATCAATTAATTCACCACATTAACAACAGTAAATAGTAAACAATCATATGATCACCTCATTTGGTACAGAAAAAGAATTCAGTGAAATTTAAATCCTATTCAGGGAAAAACAACAACAAAAGAATGATTTGACTATTCTGACATTTCTTATTATGATTCAGTCATTTAGATGTGTCCAACTCTGAGAGACCCCATGGACTGCAGCACGCCAGGCTTCCATCCTTCCTTATCTCCCGGAGTTTGCTCAAAATCACGTGCATTGAACCGGTGATGCCATCCAACCATCTCATCCTCTATCACCCCCTTCTCTTCCTGCCTTCAACCTTTCCCAGCATCAGGGACTTTTCCAACAAGGCAGCTCTTTGCATCAGGTAGCTCCTGGTATTAGAACTTCACCTTCAGCATCAGTCTTTCCAGTGAATATTCAGGGTGGATTTCCTTTAGGATTGACTGGTTTTATCTTGCTGTCCAAGGAACTCTCAAGAGTCTTCTCCAGCACCACAACTAAAAAGCATCAATTCTTTGGCTCTCGGTTTTCTTTATGGTCCAGCTCTCACGTCCATACATGACTCCTGGAAAAACCAAAGCTTTGACTAGGTAGACCTTTGTCAGCAAAGTGATGCCTCTGCTTTTTAATATGCTGTCTAGGTTTGTCATAGCTTTCCTTCCAAGGAGTAAGCATCTTTTAATTTCATGGCTGCAGTCACCATCCACAGTGATTTTGGAGCCCAAGAAAATAAAATCTACCACTGTTTCCACTTTTCCCCCATCTATTTGTGATGAAGTGATGGGACCGGATGTCATGATCTTAGGGTAGGAAAAAAAAAAAACCACTACAGTTCATCCACCTATTTAACAGATGAGAACACAGAGCCCTCCAGAGGAGTCACGAGTTGTTCAAGGAGGCACAGGGATGGACAGCAGCCCTGAGACCCTGGGGTGTCCCTTCCAGACTGTCTCAGCCACCCCATTCTTCCTGACCCAAGCCTTCAACATCTCTCACTGAGATGAAAAATAACATTTCAGCGGGTTTCCTATATAAAATCTTTTCTTCTCTCCATCACCAAAGTTACCTTCCTTAAATCTTACTCCAAAACACTACACAATTTATCTTGGCTTTCTGAATCATGGCTAATCCTCCAGCACAGCATCCAAAGCCCAGTGGGACATGATTTCAATCCATCTTTCCAATCCCCTTCTCCCCCACTCACCCTCCTCCAGCTCCACCTCCTCCCACCCCAGGCCTGCTCCTCCCACTGGGAATGCCACGTCCCGCTCCGCCTCTGAAGACCCCACTTGTCTACAAGGGCCACCCTTGCTAGATTCTGACTTCTCCCCCTGAACCAAAAAAAAAAAAAGTAAGGTACATGCACACCTGAATTAATTGCTTGCTCCCCAACTGTTCTATAAACTCTGTGACAGCCCATACGTTTGGAGGGTTACTTATCTATCTGTCTTCTTCTCCAGACCAAACTCCTTGGGGAAGTAAACATTTGCTCATCATTGGATTTCCCACAGTAGCTAACACCATGCCTTGCAGGCACTCAATAAAAATTCACTGAATTTAACCAGACCACAAAGTATTCTTCCTTGTGAGGTTTGCAACAAGAGAGAAAGCAAACACTGTATCATGTGTTCCCCTTCAAAATGATCTTGACCTCTACAGACAGATCCAGGAGCCCGAGACGGATTCAATCAATAAGAAAGAAAGACACAATATTAGCTTTCCGGGCTCTGCGTTGGGTCTCTTCCATCTAATGAGATAATCAGCCATCAGTGCTCGGGTTCAAAGCCGCCTTAATGCACCAAAGACATGGGTTTGACCACACATCACTTTTCAAAATCTGCTCAGCTCCAAGCTTCTCTCTCTTCCACACACTGTCCCCTTGAAACATGACTTCAGCATTTCAAGGAGCAATTTAAAAGTTAATTAATTCTTTCAGAAAGTCAATTTGTGAAAATTAATTGCTCTGTTTGTGATCTCATTCCCTTTGTCCTGCCATCAGTGGTTAAAAAAAACTTTTTTTTTTTTTCAACAGCACGCATCTTTTTGGTTCTTAGGGCTGGGGAAAATGCAGACCGTGTCCTTAAGGGTACAGTGCACAGGTCCTGGCTGTGGCCCCTGCAGGGCTTCCTTCTAAAAGGCTGGCTGCCTGCAGTCCTTTGGTTTCACAAGTCATCACATGGTCATCTAGTCCATCCCAACCACAGACGTGCGGTATTTCCCAGACTGTGTCCAGCTCCTGCTGTGGTCCAGCAGTGGGCCGGGGCTGATGCTGCAGAGATGGGCAGAACACAATGCTGCCCCAGTAAGTCCATGCAGCCTGGTCTCTAAGGAACATGCTGGACCCATTCAGGAAAAGCAGTGCAGAAAGAATCAAATCATCTATGTACACCCATTGAACTTGACTCTGGGCAGAGAGCAGCTTCCCACCCCCACCCTGTATCAGAGCTGGGGGCTGGGTTACCTAGATTTTATTGTCACAAAAGAGACTGGCACCCACTCAGTTCCAGTTTCTATGACCCAGAGCCCAGTCCTTCCATCTCTCTGATTTGGGGACAGATGACTCAGCAGGGTTAGAGACTCCCAGAGCCCTGATCCATGATGATCCAGAGCAGTGTCTTCACCATTGACTTTACTTGTGCCCAGCACCTAACAGTACTTGGCACATAGCAGAAACTCTAAAGTGGATGGAAGGAACAAAAAGGAACCCAGAAAGAAAAAAGGAAAGGAGGAAGAATGTTAGAGCCTGTTCCGAAGGATGCTGCTACAAGTGTTGTCTCTTTAAAGATATAAAATAAAATACTTAGGAACAAACTTAGCAAAGAAGGCAAACACCTGCACGCTGAAAACTACAGAACAGTGCTGAAAGAAATGCAAAGACGTAAATACATGGAAACCCATCTCACGTTCATGGATTGAAAGACTTAATTTTGTTAAGACAGCAGCTCAATCCAAAGAGATATACAGATTCAGTGCAATTCTTATTAAAATTGCAATGACATTTTTGCAGAAATAGAAAAGTCCACCCCACAGCAGCCCAAACAGTCAAAACAATATTTACAAAGCATGAAGTTGGAAGCCTCACACTTCCTGATTTCAACACTTACTACAAAGCTCCGGTAATCAAAACAGTGTGGTTTACACAGACATATGGACTAATGCAATAGAACAGAAAGCCCAGAAATAAACTCTCACATATATGGTTAAATTGTTTTGATGGGGACAGCTAAACCGTTCAAGGGAGAAGACTATCTTTGCAACAAAGGTGTTGAGAAAACTGGGTACCTGTATGCAAAAAGATGAGGAATCAATCATAAAAAGTAACTCAATGTGGATAGAAAACCTAAACATGAAAGCTAAAACTACAAAGCTCCTAGGAGAAAACACAGGAGCAAAACTTCATGGCACTGGATCAGGCAAATATTTCTTGGATGTGACCCCAAAAGCACTGGCAACAACAGTGACAGAAAAATAGATGCAGCCTTCATCAAAATTAAAGCTGCTCGTGCACCCAAAGGAGGCTGTCCAAAGAGTGAGAAGGCAGCCCACAGAATGGGAGAAAAACATTCACAAATCCTGTATCTGATAAGGAAGTGACAACCAAAATATATAAGGAATTCCTACAATTCAATAATAAAAAGCACATAATACCATCTAAAAGTGGTCAAAGTACTCGAATAAACATTTCTCCAAAGATACACAAAGGGCCAATGAGTGCAGGAAAAGATGCTCAACATCACTAATCAAATCAAAAACTATAATGAGATATCTCTGCATTCACCAGGATGGTTATTTTTTTTTTTAATAGAAAATAAAAAGTGTTGGCAAAGTCATGGAAACATTATAATACTGCTCATGGGAATGTAAAACAGTACAGCCACTGTGTAAAACAGTTAAATGCTTCTTCTAAATGTTAAACTTAGAATTACCATGTGATCCAACAATTACACTTCTGGGTATAAATCCAAAAAAAAAAAAAAAACCTGAAAGCAGGGACTTGAACAGATATGTACACAGCCATTATTCACAGTAGCTAAAATGCGGAAGCAACCAGACTCCATCAACAGAAGAACGCATAAGCAAAAGGTGGCCTACACATACAATGGAATATCACGCAGCCTTAGAAAAGGAGAGACACGCTGACACGCGATACCTTGAAGACACTGTGCTAAGGGAAGGAAGCCAGACACAAAAGACCAGAGATGCTATCATGCTCCTGTACCATCCCGAGAATTGTTAAAATTCATAGAGACAGAAAGCAGAATGATGGCTGCCAAGAGCTGAGGCGGAGGGGAAAGGAAGTGAGCGTTTAACCAGTGGAGGAGTTTCAGCTGGGGAAGATGAAAGCGTTCTGGAGATGGACGGGGTGATGCCTGCACAACCGTGTGACTGTGCGTAATGCCATGTACTGTACAACGAAAACCGGTAAACTTATGTCTATTTTACCATAATAATAAAAAAGATGAGGCGAATAGAAACAGAGGCGGATCAAGTCAATGAGGACCCAGCATCTCTCATTTCTGTGAGCTACGAAGCAAACTCCCAGTGGGCGCAGCAGCTTCCCGGACCTGGTTCAAAAACACGAGGTTCAAACCAGAAAGAGAAATAAAGGAAAACGAGGTGTGATGAGCTCAAGGTCCAAAAATACCTCCAGCTGCATTCGCAAGTGTGGGTCTGATAGAACCCCACGTTTCTAAAACAGACGCCACTTTCAAAGTCATGAGCTTACTTCTCTGTGGTTCGTTTCTTTTATAGGAATAGATCCTGTTTCCCCGCCAATAAAGTTCCCTTGCAGCAAGACTTCATGTAATGTTTGAATATCAGACTCAAGGAACTCATCTAACTAATTAAAGTAGTGGCCAGGAACCTAGTGAGATAAAGGGAATTGTCTTTGGTTATTCATTATTTCTCTCTGCCTTCTGGATGGAAACAGGTGTGCAGGGTGGTCAAGATAAGACTGTGAAAAGAAATACATAAAAGAGTCTTCTATCACATTCTCACTGAAGTGAAAGGCACAATTCTAAGATATTTTAATATCTTTCTTTAGAATAAAGTATCCTTGTACACCTTATCCACAACTGGGCAGCCACTATCTCCTTTCCATCTCACTCAGAGGGCTGCAGTGCCCCAAACACGCGGGTAGTCTTAGGAAATACGCTGGGTTGTGCATGGGTCTGGCTTTATTGCTTTTCTGTGACAGGAAAAATGAGCCCACTTTTCGACACTTTTGTCTTTCATAAAGTCAGTGCCAGGAGAGAAAAGCACCGACTTCATTATGCATGGCCTTTGCAAATCCAGCCACAAATCAGAAAAGACTGAGCTGACCTGAAAATTATCTCTTTCTGCATTCAGTTTTGCTCAGCGACAAAGAGATGCAGAGAAGAGATACGGAGAGAGATCTAATCTCTTTAATCATCCTTCTTCAGGCAGAAAGGTGACTGCAATTTGCGGGAATATATGCCAGTGAGGCAACCTGGCTCCTAACCCCTCCCCAGCCCCCTCCCCAGCCCCCACCCCAGCCATGGACACTTTACAGTGACCTCGCCCCAGAGGACTGGGCAAACCCCAGCACAGCCAGTCCACAGAGGTTCCCCACAGATGGCACTGCACACCCACTTGCCACGTGGGACGTGCGTCCAGGGACTGGACACCCAGGGCAGCGGTCCCAGTGAGAACCCTCAGGAGGAAGACCAGCAGCTGGGAACCCTCTAAGGTTCACCGTGTCTGCCACGAACCTGGTCAGGACTCACAACTCCCCATCACTGGTCAGACTGCTCCCACCTAAAGCACACACTGAAAACACACACAGGCCTGGGGACTCGAGGAGCCAGCTCCCCACCACTAAGGACGCCTCTGAAGGGAAGGAGAGAGGTGAGAGAATCGGGCTTGGGCCTATTAATCTGTGATTCTCAACAGTAAGGTCTCTTTGTCACAAGCCCCAGTTCCTCTTACTGGGCTTAAACTTTGACTTGTTCTATAGAATGGGGTCATGCTTTCTACTCTCTTCTTTTCAAATCATCCAACCTGATATTAATGGTGATGAATAAAGGGAAGGCCAATGGGAACACTGCAGAATGATGCTAATTTGTTTTTCTTCATGAAAAAAAACAAATACATAAACATATATAGCTGTTGCTGATGTTTAGTCACTAAGTCATGCCCGACTCTTTGCAACTCCACGAACTGCATCACACTAGGCTCCTCTGTCCTCCACTACCTCCCAGAGCTTGCTCAAACTCATGCCCACTGAGTTGGTGATGCCATCCAACCATCTCATCCTCTGCCGCCCCCTTCTCCTCCTGCGCTCAATCTTTCCCAGCATCAGGGTCTGTTCCAATGAGTCACCTCTTCGCATCAGGTGGCCAAAGTCTTGGAGCTTCAGCTTCAGCATCAGCCCTTCCAATGATTATTCAGGGTCAATTTCCTTCAGGATTTGCTCTATATAGAGTAGGGTAGTCTGTACCCCACTCCAGGACTTTGTCCCAAAGCCTACTTCTGTCTGGGATGCTCTTTATTCCCCCTTTTCACTGGAGGCTTGCTCCTGCAGGTCTTCCAACACCTGTAAGGAAACCTTCCCCATCACTTCCCACCCAAAGAAGGGGTAAGGGACCCTCATAGGAGCGCAGCAACACCCTCTGCCCACACTGATGAAGCGTCATCAGAAAACTGCCCATCTGCGACCCACTGGATGACATGCTCCTCATGAAACAGGTACCCAATAAATGCTCATCACGTGGGGCCTGCAGAAGGGCCCCTCCAGCTCCCAGTCCACCAGCAGCTCTTCTACAAGCCCCTGTGGTAGTTCATCCTTTACCTCTCCGCTCCCAGACTCCTGCCACACCTGCCCAGCATCTTTCCATCTACATCCTTGCTTCACGATGCCTGGCACCCAGAGTGACACCACTGTTGACTGGATGCATCATGTAACAGATCGATACAGAGTTTCAAGACAGCAAAACTATTACTTGAATCCCAAACCTGTTGGAAAACACTGCAGTTTTATTTGCATCTATTTCCCATTAGAAAACTCAAGACCAGACCGGGGTCTTAAATAGCAGAGACAAATTCTAACATCTCAGTTCTGACAGTCTCACCAGGGAGGTATGTCCCGGACGGCTGACCGTATGCCCAGAATAAGCACAGTTTCACTTGAACAAATGGTGCCAGTGACCCCGCCCAGGGCACCTGCACACTCAGCCCCATTAGCAAACCACCCGCCCTGGATGGGTTCTGAGGGGCGGCAAGACTGCGCAGGTCTCACTTGGCTCTGGGTGTGGAGATGCTGCTGCCCAGGCAACCCAGCCCATCACTGGTCCACCTTTTCAGGACCCTTCAAGAAGAGGCTTAGTGGAGTGTGTCCAAGCCCTGCCTCAAAGGAGGAAGCCCAGGGTCCTGAGATGGCCAGACCCAGGCCACCAGCCTGTCATGTCTGTTTTCTCAGGCATGTGGGAGAGTCTGATCCAAAGGCCTTCCTCCAACCAAAGCCATCAAGCATGAGGTCAAAGTCCCCCGAGGACCCAAGACAAATGTTTCCTTAGTTAATCGCTTGATAAATCTGCCTTCCACAGATAGTGTGCAGACAGGAAGCAGGCAGCCTGGTCACGGAGAGGGTGCTTACAGCTGGGTTACCCTTCCCAAGGCAGACCCCAGGAAGCGATCGCAGATCTCATGTGATGGGGACACACAGGCAGGAATGCAGATCCAAGACGAGGCAGTAAACAACCCCACGCAAGCTGGAAGGGTGTCCCCTGCCCGCCTGTTCACTGCTCCAAGGGCTCCGCTCTGGTCAGCCAGGAGCCGCCTTTAGGCCCAGACAGTAAAGAGCCTCCATCCCTCCCACCAGGCTGCTAAGTCCAGGCCGGGTCAGACCCTCTCTCTCGTGACCATGACTGTGAGTCCACAGGACACCCTGCAAGGATGAGGCAGTGTGCCCTCCCAGCAGAACCAGCTGCACACTTCTCAGGGCCCAATGCAAATACAAGGGTGAAATCCCTTGTTCAAAAATGACTAAAATTTTCAAGACAATTAGAATGGCTAGCATCTTATTTTTTTTTTTGGCCTCATCTCATAACATGAGGAATCTTAGTTTCCTGACCAGGCATCGAACCTGTGCCCCCTGCAGTAGAAGCTAAGATTCTTAACCACTGGACCACCACGGAAGCCCTGGCTATCAGCTTTTTTTAAAAGGCAAGTGTTAGGATATGGAGAACCTGGACCCCCTGAGCACTGCCATTGGGAATGTAAATAGTGCAGCTGCCATGGGAAGGTTTGGTGATTCCTCAAAAAAATCAAACACATGATTAATATCTGACCCATAAAGACCCTGATGCTAGAAAGATTGAAGGCGGGAGGAGAAGGGGACAACAGAGGATGAGATGGTTGGATGGCATTACCGACTCAATGGCCATGAGTTTGAGCAAGCTCTGGGAGTTGGTGATGGACAGGGAAGCCTGGCAGGCTGCAGTCCATGGGGTCACAAAGAGTCAGACACGACTGAGTGACTGAACTGAACTGAATATCTGACCTAGCAATTCCACTTCTGAGTATATATCCAAAAGAACTGAAACAGGGACTCGAACAAGTGTTTGTATTGCTGTGTTCACAGCAGTGTTATCCACAATAATAGACAAGAAGTCAAAGCAACTCAACTGTCCATCAATGGATGAACAGATAAAATGTGGTCCATCCGTACAATGGAATATGATTCAGCCTTAAAAAGAAAGGGAATTCTGATACAGGAGACAACAAGAACGAACCCTGAGGACATCACGCGAAGTGAAATCAACGTGCACGCATGCTCAGTTGTGTCCGACTCTTTGAGACCCCATGGACTGTAACCCTCCAGGCTCCTCTCTCCATGGGATTCTCCAGGCAAGAAAACTAGAGTGGGTTGCCATGCCCTCCTCCAGGGGATCTTCCCAACCCAGGGATGGAATCTGGGTCTCCTGCACTGCAGGCAGATTCTTTACTGTCTGAGCCACCACAGAAGCCCAGGAAATAAGCCAGTCACAAAAGGACAGATATTCTATGATCCCATTTATATGTCGTACCAGAGGAGACACACTCAGAGAGACAGCAGAATGCTGGTTTCCAGGGGCTAGGGGTGGAGGGGAGCCACAGCTTCATGGGTACAAAGTTTCAATTTGGGAAGACCGAGAAGTTCTGGAGATGGATGGAGGTGATGGCTGAACAACAATGTGAATGGACCTAAGGCCACTAAACTGTACGCCTGCTGCTACTGCTAAGTCACTTCAGTCGTGTCCGACTCTGTGCGACCCCATAGACGGAAGCCCACCAGGCTCCCCCGTCCCTGGGATTCTCCAGGCAAGAACACTGGAGTGGGTTGCCATTTCCTTCTCCAATGTGTGAAAGTGGAAAGTGAAAAGTGAAAGTGAAGTCGCTCAGTCGTGTCCGACCCTTAGCGACCCCATGGACTGCAGCCTACCAGGCTCCTCCATCCATGGGATTTTCTAGGCAATAGTACTGGAGTGGCTTGCCATTGCCTTCTCCAAAACTGTACGCCTAGAGATGGCTAAAAATCATCAATTTTGTGGCATGCATCTTTTATCATAATTTAAAAAATAAGTAAGTAAAAGTTAAGTGCAGGGTACACGTCTCAGGCCTGTGAGTCTGGCTCCAGCTCCCAAGCAGGGTTCCCTTTCCAGGATGAGGCTGCCCCATTTTGCAAGGGCAGTGCTTTTCCAGTGACGCGCCTGCAAGCCTGACTGCAGTGTTATATTTTAATAGTCATTTCAATTGACTATAAAAATACAGCCTCACATAATAAAATTGCTTTTGCACCGTGGTAGAAATACTTAGCAAGAGATGAGAAATACTTAGCAAAAGGCTATAAAAACCTATTTGCTTGCTTATAGAGCTGCTGCTGAACAGGACAAAAGCAGAAGGGGATAAAGGCAGAGGCTCCCTCCCAGAATATGCACACAGCAGCGTGTCCACCACCAGGCTCAACACACAGGATCCCCTCGGTGTTTGTCTTTAAAACATTGAACAGAAAATTGACCACCTTTCCATTATTTGCTTCATTTCTAACTTTCAGCTCCGTCACATTTGACATCAGGAAACACCCATTTCTCTGCGATTCCCCATTGTTCCCTCTCTCACCACAGCAGGCTCTGGATAACACCACAGCTGACCACTGGAGCCACAACACCCACCTCCGCCAAAACAGTTCCTCCACCACAGCAGTTTCCTAGGAGAAATCCCAACCACACACGACGTACATGCTACTCAGTGTTCCCATGAGGCCTTTGCCCCAAAGGGATCCAGTGAGAAAGCTGGGGCTCAGCAGCACCACCATGAACCATCGTCAACACCAACACCAACACCCCATCACCACCAGGACCACCATCAACAGTCACCACCACCAACATCAACACAAACACACCAGCAGCACCACCAACAATCATCACCAACAATGTTAACATCAACGCAAGGGAGGGTCCACCACACCCATCTCACAGGTAAAGGAGCTGAGGCACAGAGGTGTGAAACTGCCTGCTAGAAGGCACAGATGTGTCAGGTTGACCAAAACGTCCACTCACGTTTTCCGTAACATCTTATGGAAAGCCCCGAACGAACGTTTTGGCCAACCTGGTAGAAGCACGGGAACACGGCGGTTTGGAGTAGTCACGCATCAGACATCGGCATATGTGTTGTTACAAAACACCCTGGTAACGTTCTAACGAGTGCCACCCGCCCTCCCCGGGGCAGATGGACACTGCTCTTCCTCCCTGGTCACCCTCCCCCTGGTGCTCCCTGAATAGCTCTCATAAAACCAGACAGAAAGATGTCAAAACAAAAGTCACACAAAATACCATCCAGTATCACACAAGGACTGTCATAAGCAAACCTTGTCACCAGGTCCTGTTTAGGTGAAATATTCCCTAGTAATACTTTTCCCCTCCAGATCCTTCCCACATCCGTCAAACTGCTACACTCTCCTGTCCACCATGGATTTATAGTTATTGCACAAAAAGGACATTCGATACCCCACACTCGCATCACACAGAGTGATCTATCCGTGTCCCAGCTCTGCCCTGCTCCTTTGGAACAAAACAGGGGCGCACGGATGGCCTGGGGAGAGAGGGAGTTTGCAAGAACTGAGCCCGCCATATGCGCATTTCTCACCCTCCTACACACTCAGGACCGTCACGGGCGGTTGGGTAGGCTGCTGACTGCACGAAGGCTCGGGGTCGACAGACATTTGTGGGAGAGAGGCCTGGGTGAGGATCAGGGTTCTGGCGAGCACACCAGCTGGGCCTGCCTTCTCACCAACTCCAGTCATGCCGTGGCCGCTCGGAGGACCAGGCAAGGTGATACAGCCACACTGGCACACAGCCTCCACCCCGGGAGGGCAGACAAGGGGGAAGGTCCCTTGTGAGAGAGCGGATAGAAAAATCAAAGGACCAGAAGCGATAATATACTTGCAGGGGCAGAAAGTTTGGGACTAATCGTAGCTGAATAGCTGGACTCAGGAATCACGGGTTTCTTAAGAGGTTGAGACCCTGGGGAATCTTAGTGGCTCAGCTGATAAAGAATCTGCCTGCCAATGCAGGAGATGAAAGAGACACGAGTTTGATCCCTGTTGGGAATATCCCCTGGAGAAGGGCATGGCAACCCACTCCAACACTCTTGCTTGGAGAATCCCATGGACAGAGGAGCCTGGAGGGTTACAGTCCATGACGTCACAAAGAGACAGACATAACTAAGCGACTGACACACACAAGACTCCAGGGAGATACAGCCTCTGGTGCAGGGTGCTGGCCATCAGACCCTGGACCTGGGATCTTCCTGCTGCATCTCTGGCACTGGAGGGCCCTCTCCCATGCTCCAGCACACCATCCCTGATCCTGCGGCAAGAAGCAAAGGTTTAACATGTGTATACAGTTTATATATACATATATTTTAGTTTTTATTATCATTGCAAGAGATATAAGAGACCTGGGTTCAATCTGTGGGTCAGGAGGATCCCCTGGAGGAGGGCATGGCAACCCACTCCAGTATTCTTGCCTGTAGAATCCCCTTGGACAGAGGAGCCTAGTGGGCTACAGTCCACAGGGCAGCGAAGAGTGGGGCATGACTGAAGTGACTTAACACACTAAATCAACGGGCTTCCCAACTGAGCACCTTTCACACACTCACACCACTTAATCTATACGAGATATGTGGTGCATTTTTTTAGTTTTTAAGCTAGGGAAGGTTGGCAACCCTTTCATCTTTAATAAGGAGCAGTGCTACCCGAGATAAACAGACTTAGATTTCTCACCTTTATTAAAGAGTTTTAATTACTCTAAAGAAAAGAGCACGACTGCAGCAAACGGCTTTCCCCTCAAACCCTGAGTGAGTCCTGGGTGCTTTCATTTCTTCCTCCCTTCCAGTATTAACTGAGATGCTTAGCGTCAATGCTTGCAACGTCTCTTTGGACAGTGGCACTTTTCAACAGACAGCATCACCATCAAGAAACAATGGGGGACAGGGTTGCAAATGAATGTCACGTCTAATGTTCCACCGTCAGCTCTTCTGCACTTGTCACTCTTTTAAATCTAACTTTGCACGCGAAAATTCATGAGAAAAAATGCTATGTTGTTCAAAATATGCAAATAAAAATACCTATGTGTGTAGGGACCTGACTCTGCCTCACCTTCCCCAGAAGCACAGGGGGTTCTCTCGCCTGGTGCACAAGAGTAAAGGGTCTTCCCGCGGCAGGTGGCCCCCACCCTGGAGCCTGGCAGGATGTGCAGCGGGCAGAGGTGCAGTGTCAGGGAGGTGAGGTCCCAGAGTCCTGCCCCTCGAGGTACCCCACCCCTGGCCAGGCAGGTGGGGGCTGCCAGCGCTCAGGATGTGGGCGCCCCTCCCTAAGGCTGCCTCCTGCACTGGGGGTCATCTTGCCAGAAGATGCCTATGAGGACCCCCAGCCAGCGACAGGCTGATGCCAGACTCCAGGGCTGTGTCTCAGTGGGGGATCCGATCCTGGTGCTTTTCAAGCTGGGAGCTTCCTCCCCCGTCCTGTCTGCTTCCCCGTGGCCCTTCAGGCCTCTCCCGAGAGCCAGTCCCGCCCCCGCAGCTGGCCCCTGTCAATCACTTGACCAGAATCCCATCCTCAGGCTCTCCTTCTAAGGTCCCAGCTAAGAAATGGGGGTACTCTTGACAAAGACGAAAGGACAACCTCACCACGGAAAATCTACGTTCCACGGGTTCCCAAAACAAGAGAAAGTTCAAACCATGAGCCAAGAGGAATTCGAGACGGGGAGGAGCGGAGACGGGGTGTGGGCAGAGAAAACAGAGCTCCACTCTTAACACAAACACAGGGAGGCTAAGCGACTTGTCTGTGGCTCCACAGCTCAGACGCACCTAATCACTTCTCCCCGGAGCCTCGCAAGAGGGTCCAGACAATCTCCGCCAACCCTGTGTGCGAACGTTAAGAGGGATGATAAAACACAGCGTAAAACTCTACATGTGTGTCGATGACCATCAGAGCCAAAAGCATCTGAGACATTTTATTTCCTCATTCCATAGATCAGGAGTCAGCAGCCACAGCCCCAAGGCCGGTCTGGCCTGCTGCCTGTTTGTGCAAAATACAGTTTTATTACCCGCGGTATAATGGGAGAGTTGAGTATTTGCCCCAAAGCACCCAAACCCCTGCTTTGGAGAATTGATTTGGGAGGACTCCAGGCCCAGGGAGCGTCTCACCCCGTCATCCTCGGGTGACGAGCAGCCTGGGAGCACCTTCTTCCTCCCGCTACGCCCCACGGGTTCCTTCCCGGG
The DNA here is from genome assembly GCF_049115385.1 of Moschus berezovskii. Classification (NCBI taxonomy): domain Eukaryota; kingdom Metazoa; phylum Chordata; class Mammalia; order Artiodactyla; family Moschidae; genus Moschus; species Moschus berezovskii. The sequence continues at coordinate 92,365,336 of NC_142471.1, read as the reverse complement.
ACCAGAGAGGCGACCTGCTCAGATCCACACACCCAACGACAAGGATAGACCCACCCACCCCTCAAGAAGGAGAGCAGAACCACCCCCCTCGCCCCAAAATGTGAGTGCGCTCAATGCAGGATATGTTATACGAAGATTTCTCTCCATGATGTAATCTCTGTCTCCAAGGGGCACCTCCCTTTCAGCCTGAGTGTCTGGACATTCAGGTCCTTCCGACAAGGACCCCGATTGGGAACTGTGCTTCCTACACAGTCATCAAGGCGTGTGCAGGGAGTGTGCAGAGTGTCACCTCAGGGAGGTGAGTCCCAAAACTCAAGAGACTGGGACAGACAGACCTCCGATCCCACCCACTGCAGGTCACCCGCATGAGCCCCTCCCTGCCGGCGTCAGCTGGACCTCAGGATGGGCTTCTGAGCCAATAAAACACAGCAGGTGATGGATGTCATGCCTGTGATGAGGTTACTAAAGGACTCCGGCTTCCGTCTCTCTTTCAGTGTGTACATATCTGTCTGTCTGTCTCTCTCATTCACTTTGATAAAACCAACTGCCCCGTTTGAGCCACCCCATAGAGAGGCCCACGTGGCAAGGTCTCCAGCTAAGAGCCACTGAGGGACCTGCCAACAGCCACTGTGCACGCGTGGAAGCGGCTGAACCAGGAGGTGCCTGGGCCTGACCCGCAGCAGCCTCACGAGGGTGCCCGAGCTGGAGGACCTTGCCAAGCCGCATTCCTGACCCACAGAAACGGAGATAACAAGCAGCGTGTTAGGCCACCAGGCTGTGATGTGATTCAGCACACAGTGGCCGGTAACTGACGCAGAGGAAGCAGGGCAGAACCGGCTCAGTCCCTCTGCTTTCAGCAGCCTCCAGCCCCAGGCAGCCACACTCCTCTGCAGTCATGTCCTCAGCTCTCCTGCTCACTCAGGCTCTGGCCACCACGCCGCTGGAGTGCACTCCTCAAGCTCACAGACATCCCGGCCAGATACCCTCCATCCGCTCTTCCGGATCACTTCCTCCCGGGCCCGCACTTGGCAGGTTTCCCCACTTCAGTCCCGACCCCTGATGTTCCTCGGGGTCCAGCGGCCTGAACGGCTTCATCTCCCTCTATCCACCACCATGTCACCATCCATGCGGTGATGTCCAACCCTATTAATGGTGCCTGGTGACTCTGCAGCCTATGAGTGGCCCAGGAACGCCTGGCACTCAGCCCTTCCACACGGAGTGGATGCCCATCATCAGAGGCAGCAAAGACGTCCAGAACGTCCATCCCCAAGTCTGTGCTTCTCCAAGACCACCCAGCAGGACACCAGCTGAACCGGCCACCCTGCCCCTCCTCCCCACAACCGTGCATCCCTTCTCCTCCTTTTGTTTCTCAAATGCAGCCCCTTCTCCCAACTCCTCCTGCACCGCCCCTGCCCAGGCCACTGTCCACTCTCACCTGGTCGGCCACCACAGGCTCATTCATTCCCCCACCCTTCAAACCACTGCTTACAGGATCCTCCAAGAACCAAACCTGATGACGTTACTCTCAGGCTTTAAACCCCTCGATAACTACTCACAGATCAGAGGATAAAGTCAGATTCCTCAGTGAGGCTTGCAAAGACCCAACTTAGCTACTGAACCTCCACTTGGACATCCATCCACCTCCGCCCACCATCAGAAGCATCCAGGCTGAATGTCAACGGGCCTGCACTTCCATGCCTCTGGGCCATTTATGCTACTCCTACCTGCCCATCTTCAGCTCATTAATTCATACCTGTTCTTCAAACCTCCCACTAAGATGTCATCTCCTCCAGACAGCCTTCCGTGATAGCCCTTTCTCCCGCCTACCATGCCAGCACTCTGTCCTGTAGTTGCCTCCTTACGAGCCATCCCTCCGTATCTATCAAGGTCTACACTGTCTCCTCAGGCCCAGCCAACTGACATTTTATCAGCACGTGGCAATTATTTGCTGAATATGCATACTTAGCTAACTTGTTACAGAAAAAGAAACCAAGGCATGCAGGACAGAGGTCATCTGGCCTGAGGTCACCCAGTGGCAGAGCTGTGATTTGACCCCAGGCAGTCTGGCTCCAGAGTCTGTGTTCCTGACCACAGAAATATTAGTCCTTTAAAGAAAGTAAAACAGTCAGATTCAAAGACGGTCTTAAACCCTTTGTTTGTTCACTTTTAACGACCATTTCTAGATGAAATAGAAAAGAAATCTGTATTTTTTGGGATACTAATTAAAATCACAAGTGCTCATGAAAACTGAAAAAAAATCCATAACGAGGTTGTGAAACACATAATCTATTTTCTGGAAAGAAACGCCTTGTAAATAAATACCCAGCCAGAAGAATCATCATAGAAAACCATCCTCTGCTCTCTATTACAAGCTTCCCAAAAGGACAGATCGCGGTTATCTTTTAATGAATTTTTGTAATGGTGAGTGTCTTTACAGGAAACATAAGCAGGATGATATGTCTCTGCTTCATCACAGGTCCCAAGTTCCCAGAGACGGTGGATCCCTCGAGGCCAGCTCGTTCCATTAAAGCCAACTTCCTCCAAATCAGAAATAAGGAGCAGATTCATCCATTACATTGTGATTCCCATGCTTGTAGGTCTTCCAAGATTTATTTCCACTGTAACAGCAGGCAACCGGCACACCGCTTCAACCAGATATGAAACGTGAGTTTGACTCCCCTGGCAACAAACCAAAAGAGATGCTGGACTCCCCAGTCCTTGTGTCCGTAACTCAGACTCAGTACGTCCAGTCGAGGAACAGACATCCTAGAGTGCCTGCACCCTCTGGATCCTGGGCTCCTCACCACCAGAGCTCAGCACCCACATCTAAACACTCCAAGCAAAGCACATTCAAAGACACGCAGAAACCACTGGCAGAATCTGCACGTGGGGATTTTGAACTCTTAGCATCCCACCTGCAGAGGTGTTAAGAAAGGAGAGAATTTTCCAGGAAAGGCAATTACACTCAGACAGGTAAAAATCTACACACTGTTCGACTCTGACTTTGCCAGATTTTTGTTTGCTTGTTTTCTGCTGTTGTTGGGTTGATTGATTTTGTTTTCTGTTTGTGTTTTAAAGGATGACTAGAGTCCATACTACTGGACTTCCCTGGTGACTCAGTAGTAAAGAACCCGCCTGCCAGTGTGGGTCAGCAAGTTCCCCTGGAGAAGGAAATGGCAACCCACTCCAGTATTCTTGCCTGGGAAACCCCAGGGACAGAGTAGCCTGGAGGGCTACAGTCCATGGGGTCACAAGGAGTCAGACACGACTGGGCAACTACATGACAACAACAGAGTCCACACCATAAACCAAAAAATGTGACCAGGACTCAGGCACTGGCAATCCCGAGAAACCCACATACAGGTCAGGAGGCAACAGTTGGACTGGACGTGGAACAACAGGCTGGCTCCAAATCGGGAAAGGAGTACGTCAAGGCTGTATATTATCACCCTGCTTATTTAACTTATATGCAGAGGACATCATGAGAAATGCTGGGCTGGAAGAAGCACAAGCTGGAATCAAGACTGCCGGGAGAAATATCAATAACCTCAGATATGCAGACGACACCACCCTTATGGCAGAAAGTGAAGAGGAACTAAAGAGGCTCCTGATGAAAGTGAAAGAGGAGAGTGAAAAGGCTGACTTAAAACTCAACATTCAAATAACTAAGATCATGGCATCCGGTTCCCTCATTTCATGGCAAACAGATGGGGAAACAATGGAAACAGCAAGAGACTTTATTTTTAGGGGCTCCCAAATCACTGCAGATGGTGACTGCAGCCCCAAAATTAAAAGACACCTGTTCCTTGGAAGAAAAGTTATGACCAACCTAGACAGCATATTAAGAGCAGGGACATTATTTTGCCAACAAAGATCTGTCTAGTCAAAGCTATGGTTTTTCCTGTAGTCATGCACAGATGTGAGAGTTGGACTCTAAAGAAAGCTGAGCACTGAAGAATTGATGCTTTTGAACTATGGTGTTGGAGAAGACTCTTGAGAGTCCCTTGGACAGTAAAGAGATCCAACCTGTCCATTCTAAAGGAAATCAGTCCTGAATATTCATTGGAAGGACTGACGCTAAAGCTGAAACTCCAATACTTTAGTCACCTGATGTTAAAGAACTGATTCATTTGAAAAGACCCTGATGCTGGGAAAGACTGAGGGCAGGAGAAGGGGACAACAGAGGATGAGACGGTTGGATGGCATCACTGACTCAATGGACATGAGTCTGAATAAACTCCAGGAGTTGGTGATGGACAGGGAGGCCTGGAGTGCTACAGTCCATAGGGTCGCAAAGAGCTGGACACGACTGAGCGACTGAACTGAACTTGCAATCTGTCTACAAAATGCATTCTCTTTTGTTTCTGTTCAGGGCTTCGTTATACAGTGCAACAGGCATTCATAACCTCAAGCCATCAAACTTTCTCTTTCTCTCTGTCCACTGCTGCTGCTGCTGCTAAATCACTTCAGTCGTGTCCAACTCTGTGCGACCCCATAGACGGCAGCCCACCAGGCTCCCCTGTCCCTGGGATTCTCCAGGCAATACTGGAGTGGGTTGCCATTTCCTTCTCCAATGCATGAAAGTGAAAAGTGAAAGTGAAGTCACTTAGTCGTGTCTGACTCTTCTCGACCCCATGGACTGCAAGATACCAATAAAAAAGTGAAGCTCCAGTTCTGGAAGGTTAAACTGCTGAAACGCCCTCTGGTCAGATCTCAGGGCAGATGAACCATCAAACAATATTACAAAGACTATCCTTCCAGACAAAGACCTAGCAGATTACTCTGGACCAGCAGGTCCTTGAAATACTGTGACGGAAAAATGTAAATGTACAGCTGATAATTACTTTGGTGGCTTATCCATCTGTTTGCTTTCTCATATATATGGTTTCATGATTACATTTAATCACCCTCAAAAGAATTATCTTGGTGAGTTCACAGAGCAACATAATAGAGTCACTATAATTCAATATACACTTTTGATTTCCCTGATAAGATAAAGAGTCAGCAATTACTGTTTGTTATCACAACTCCAGTTCTTGTCAATATGATTCAAATTTTACTTGATACACTAATTACATAAACCCTGGCCAACTACAGAAGTCTGCTCTCTGAATTATTTGCAGTGAAGAGCTTGTTTACTGAAACAGGTACTTTGAAAAATTACATTGAATATAAAATGCCCCAGATTCCCTCTGTTATCTAATTTGGAAAATCACCCTGGTTTGAAAGAATACAGAGAATGGTGGCACAGATCTCCTCCTCCTCGGGCTGGTTTCTTCCAAATCATTTTCAATCAACTCCCAACAAATTAACCTAAATTACGAAGCAAAGCAAGCCCCTGAGTCCTCAAATGCCCCGTGGACTGCCACCATTCCTAAAACTGGATCAGTTTCTTGTCAGTTACTGAAGTAACCAAAAATGTCCAAATCAGAAGTAAAAATATCACAGATGGGAGGGCTTTCCAAGGTTAGAAAGGCATTTGCATGCGTGCTCAGCTGTGTCCAACTCTTTGCGACCCCATGGGCTGTAGCCCACCAGGCTCCTCTGTCCATGGAATCTCCCAGGCAAGAATGCTGGAGCGGGTTGCCATTTCCTCCTCCAGAGGATCTTGCGTCTCCTGCATTGTCAGGTGGGTTCTTGACCACTGTGCCACCTGGGAAGACATTTGGGAGGAAGCAAAAACGTCCCACTTGCTTCTCTTTCTGGCCTCTCCTCCAAATCTGTCTTCCCCTGGACTCTCTGCCACTCGAGCCCTGACCCAGGGTGAGGGCCAGCCACCAGCTCATGGTCATGCCAGCCTCCGGCATGACCCCCAGAGGACAAAGAGCCCAAATAAGGCAGTCTGCTTCATTCAGGAACATGAGCCAGACTACGGCCACCAAGAGAGGAACCCAAATACAGAAAGGCCTGCTATGTGACTTGTAGGATTATCAGTACAATACCAAAGCACCCAGGCAGAATGCCAGCAGCCACACAAACCCAGGTGTCTGAACTCATCCATCAGAGAATGAATGGTGAGCTGGTAACCAAGGGGAGGATATTATTGAATCAAGCCATTGCCAGTCATGGAAAGGGGATATGTGTATCCTTATGGCTGATTCATGTTGCTGTATGGCAGAAACCAACACAACACTGTAAAGCAATTATGCTCCAATTAAAAATAAATATATAAAAATAAAATAAATGTTAAAAAGGTAAATATCTTTTTTCAAAAAATTAATTATCTGTATTTTTAAATTTTTATTTATTTTTTACTCTGGGTCTTTGTCGCAGTGTGCAGGCTTTCTCTAATAGTAGCATGTGGGATCTTAGTTTTCCAACCCATGTCCGACATAATTGCAAGGCAGATTCTTAACCACCGGACCACCGGGGAAGTCCCAAGATAAACACATTTAAATTAAAATAAGCAAAAATATTGACACCCCTTAAACTTTCAGCCAAGAAATAAATCAAAAGTAAACAGGGACGTGCAAGTATAGAAAAATCCATTCAAAAATGCATAAGGAACCCCAAAATAAGCCTGAATATGAACAAAAGCTGCCAGACTCACACTTCCTGGTTTCAAAATTTACTGCCAAGCCACAGCCACCAAAACGGTGTGGTTCCAGCACAGAGGCCCTTCCAAGCCAGTGATATAGAATAGAAGGCCCAGCAATAAACCCCCGCATGCACTGCTGTTGTTCAGTCGATGAGACATGTCTGACCCTTTGTGACCCCAGGGACTGCAGCATGCCAACCTTCCCTGTCCTTCACCATCCCCTGCAGTTTGCTCAAACTCATGTCCACTGAGTCAATGATGCCATCCAACCGTCTCATTCCCTGTCACCCCCTTCTTCTCCCTTGCCCAGCATCAGGGTCTTTTCAAATGAGTCAGTTCTTTGCATCTGGTGGCCAAAGTACTGGAGCTTCAGCTCTAGCGTCAGTCCTTCCAATGAATATTCAGAGTTGATTTCCTTTAGGATTGACTGGTTTGATCTCCTTGCTGTCCAAGGGGCTCTCAAGAGTCTTCTCCAGCTCCATAGTTCAAAAGCATCAGTCCTTCAGTGCTCAGTTTTCTTTACAGTCCAACTCTCATACCCGTACATGACCACTGGAAAAACCATAGCTTTGACTATATGGACCTTTGTCAGCAAAGTGATGTCTCTACACTTTAATATGCTGTCTAGGTTTGTCATAGCTTTTCTTCCAAGGAGTAAGTATCGCATGTATGGACAAATGGTTTTCAGCAAGAGCCAAAACTAGTCAATGGAGAAAGGACAGTCTTCAACAGTGGTGGAGGAAGACTGACATCCACACGCCAAGGAATGAAGCTGCACCTTTACCTAACACAGGACACGAAAACCAACTCAACATGGACCAAAAGTCCATTTCTTCAGGTAAAATACAGATACCATATTTAAAAAAAAAAGCTAACAGGTACAACAGGAAAATTTGTGGGAATCCACTTCTCCTGACAGGTTCAATCATTTCTCTTTGATTATACACTAACATTTTCTATCCTTTTTAAGTGGGAATTCTGCCCTTTTTGGGAAAGATCTTGAATACAACCCTAAGCCTTAGCAACACTAAGATCAGAGATCAGCAAACTGTAGTTCCTGCCCAAATCAGGTCTGTCACCAGTTTGTTTACAGCCATGAGCTCAGGTTTTCACATTTTTAAATAGCTGGGGGGGGAAATCAAAATAAGACTATTTCATGACACAGTTCTCCAATGAAGACATACACATGGCCAACAGGCACATGAAAAGATGTTCAGCATTGCTAATGATGCAGTTCAGTTCAGTTCAGTCGCTCAGTTGTGTCCGACTCTCCGCGACCCCACGAATCACAGCACACCAGGCCTCCCTGTCCATCACCAACTCCCAGAGTTCACTCAAACTCATGTCCACAGAGTCGGTGATGCCATCCAGCCATCTCATTCTCTATCGTTCCCATCTCCTCCCGCCCCCAATCCCTCCCAGCATCAGAGTCTTTTCCAGTGAGTCAACGCTTCGCATGAGGTGGCCAAAGTATTGGAGTTTCAGCTTTAGCATCAGTCCTTCCAATGAACACCCAGGACTGATCTCCTTTAGAATGGACTGGTTGGATCTCCTTGCAGTCCAAGGGACTCTCAAGAGTCTTCTCCAACACCACAGTTCAAAAGCATCAATTCTTCGGCGATCAGCTTTCTTCACAGTCCAACCCTCACATCCATACATGACCACTGGAAAAACCGTAACCTTGACTAGACAGACCTTGGTTGGCAAAGTAATGTCTCTGCTTTTTAATATACTATCTAGGTTGGTCATAACTTTCCTTCCAAGGAGTAAGCATCTTTTAATTTCATGGCTGCAATCAGCATCCGCAGTGATTTTGGAGCCCCAAAAACTAAAGTCTGACACTGTTTCCACTGTTTCCCCATTTATTTCCCATGAAGTGATGGGACCAGATGCCATGATCTTTGTTTTCTGAATGTTGAGCTTCAAGCCAACTTTTCACTCTCCTGTTTCACTTTCATCAAGAGGCTTTTGAGTTCCTCTTCACTTTCTGCCATAAGGGTGGTGTCATCTGCATATCTGAGGTTATTGATATTTCTCCCGGCAATCCTGATTCCAGCTTGTGCTTCTTCCAGCCCAGCGTTCCTCATGATGTACTCTACATAGAAGTTAAATAAGCAGGGTGACAATATACAACCTTGACGTACTCCTTTTCCTATTTGGAACCAGTCTGTTGTTCCATGTACAGTTCTGACTGTTGCTTCCTGACCTGCATACAGGTTTCTCAAGAGGCAGGTCAGGTGGTCTGGTATTCCCACCTCTTTCAGAATTTTCCACAGTTTCTTGTGATCCACACAGTCAAAGGCTTTAGCATAGTCAATGAAGCAGAAATAGATGCTCTTCTGGAACTCTCTTGCTTTCTCCATGATCCAGCGGATGTTGGCAATTTGATCTCTGGTGCCTCTGCCTTTTCTAAAACCTGCTTGAACATCTGGAAGTTCACGGTTCACATATTGCTGAAGCCTGGCTTGGAGAATTTTGAGCATGACTTTACTAGTGTGTGAGATGAGTGCAATTGTGCGGTAGTTTGAGCATTCTTTGGCATTGCCTTTCTTTGGGATTGGAATGAAGACTGACCTTTTCCAGTCCTGTGGCCACTGCTGAGTTTTCCAAATTTGCTGGCATACTGAGTACAGCACTTTCACAGCATCATCTTTCAGGATTTGAAAGAGCTCAACTGGAATTCCATCACCTCCACTAGCTTTGTTCGTAGTGATGCTTCCTAAGGCCCACTTGACTTCACATTCCAAGATAATCACGATGGTGTGATCACTGTGATCGCCATCGTAATTATCTTCATCGTGAAGATCTTTTTTGTACAGTTCTTCTGTGTATTCTTGCCACCTCTTCTTAATATCTTCTGCTTCTGTTAGGTCCATACCATTTCTGTCCTTTATTGAGCCCATCTTTGCATGAAATGTTCCCTTGATATCTCTAATTTAGAAACATGCAAATCAAAACAACAGTGAGGTATCCTCTCACACCAGTCAGAGTGGCCATCGTCAAGAAGTGCATACAAATAACAAATGCTAGAGAGGGTGTGGAGAGAGGGAGCTCCCCTCCTCTTAAACTGTTGAAGGGAATGTGAATTGGTGCAGCCAGTACGGAAAACTGAAGGGCAGTTCCTCAAAAAACTAAAACTAGAGTTACCATACGATCCAGCAATCCCATTCCTAGACATATGCCCAGGCAAAGTTCAAAAGATACATGAGGGACTTCCCTGGTGGTCCAGTGGCTAAGAATTAGCCTCAGGGAACACAGGTTTGATCCCTGGTCAGGAAACTAAAATCCCACGAGCCAGAGAGCAACTAAAGCCCTCAGGCAGCAATCCTGAGCCCAAGAGTCCAGAGCTCACGGAGCACAGCTAGAGAGTCCACGCACCACAATGAAAGACCCCGCATGCTGCAACTAACACCAGTGCAGACAAATAAATAAAGATCCATGCGCCCCTATGTTCCCTGTTCACAACAGCCAAGACAGGGGAACACCCTACATGCCCATCAGCAGGCGGACGCACAGAGAGGATGTGGCACATACACGCAATGGAGTGCTACTCTCCCACAGAAAAGAATGAGATCGCGCCATTCGAAGCGCCATCGATGGCCCTAGAGATGGTCGTACGAAGTGAAGTAAGTCAGAGGAAGACAAATTCCACATGATCTCACTTACGTGCGGAATCTTTAAAAATGATACAAACGAACTTATATACAAAACAGAAACAGAGACAAAGAAAGCAAACTGAGGATTACCAAAGGGGATAAAGCATGTGGCGGGTGGGGGGGAATACATTCAGTTCAGTTCAGTTCAGTTCAGTCGCTCAGTCGTGTCCGACTCTCCGCGACCCCATGAATCACAGCACGCCAGGCCTCCCTGTCCATCACCAACTCCCGGAATTCACTCAAACTCATGTCCACAGAGTCGGTGATGCCATCCAGCCATCTCATTCTCCATCGTCCCCTTCTCCTCCCGCCCCCAACCTTTCCCAGCATCAGAGTCTTTTCCAGTGAGTCAACTCGTCGCATGAGGTGGCCAAAGTATTGCAGTTTCAGCTTTAGCATCAGTCTTTCCAATGAGCACCCAGGATTGATCTCCTCTAGAATGGACTGGTTGGATCTCCTTGCGGTACAAGGGACTCTCAAGAGTCTTCTCCAGCACCACAGTTCAAAAGCATCGATTCTTCGGCGATCAGCTTTCTTCACAGTCCAACTCTCACATCCAAATTAGCATGTTCACACTGCTACCACTATATACAAAATAGATAAACAAGGCCCTCCTGCATAGCACAGGGAACTACTACGTGCAGCATCTTAGAACAAACCACATATACACAGAACTGAGTCAGTCTACTGAGCACCAGAAACTAACACACTGTCAATCAACTATACTCCAACTAAAAAAAATTTTAAGGAATATGTCATGACATGCAAAATTCATACAGAATTCAAATTCCAGTGTCTACAAATAAAGTTTTATTGGATAAAAACCATAAACTCAGTCATCAGAAACCAACGAAATGTGTTAATATCATAACAACTCGTTAAACATCATGGCGTTCTCCATAGAGAATGCTAGATGAAAATCGGCAACATCTCAACGAAGCATTTTTATGGAGCCACATAAGAGTGCACACCTTGAAAGAAAAGTTCTCTACGTTTCACGATCCTTCTCATCATTCCCTGCCTGTAAGGGCTCCACCAAGTAGACAAGACAAAAATTAAAACTAAAACCCCATAAATTCCAAATAGGCTTGGCTAGCCGTGACACGGAGCCACGTCCAAAGTCAACTCAGAGCAGGTGGGAAAACAGATAAAGCCAACGCCCATCGAAGAAGCAGGAATAAATCCCTAGAAAGCGGAGTCGTGGATTTAAAGCCCAGCCTGGCTACAGTGTATTTCTCCACGTCAGGCAACAGTGATTGTTTTAAGATAAAGTTAAAACTCACCTTCAGTTATTTGCAGAATTTATCAGGCTTGGATTCTAAAGTGTTCTGGTTAAGAAAAAGTGAACCAGTGATCCACGGCTTCTTGTAGAAAGTGGGGGTCTGTCATGGAGCCACTGTGACGGTGTGGCCGGTGGGTGATGGTGTGCGTGGCACTCTCAAGGTCACGACTAAGATCCTCATTCGTCACACAAAGGCATCCCTCTGGCTTCCAGCCTTAATGGTGGAAGGGCAAACAAATGACAAGGCACGTACCCTGCTAATTATTTGGCTTTAGGTTTGGGGGCAATGAAAAACTAAACGTGGGAGATCCCTAGAGGCCTAGTGGTTAGGATTCCAGGCTTTCACTGCCATGGCCTGGTTCAATCCCTGGTCACAGAACTGAGATAGCACAAGCTGTGCAGCATGGCCCAAAAAAAAAAAAAAACTAAACTAAACCGTATTTAGACGAAAAGATCATGGATCACAGTGCATATAAAATCTGAGCTTATATGTAATTGGCTTCCCTCGTAGCTCAGTTGGTAAAGAATCTGCCTGCAATGCAGGAGTCCCAGGTTCAATCCCTGTGTTGGAAAGATCCCCTGGAGAAGGAAATGGCAACCCACTCCAGTATTCTTGTCTGGAGAACACCATGGACAGAGGAGCCTGGCAGGCTACAGACGTGGGGTCACAAAGAGTCAGACACGACTTAGTGTCTAAACCTCTATGTAATTAATGCCACCGCATTAACAGTAAATGGGGGAAGTGAAAGTCGCTCAGTCGTGTCCAACTCTCTGCGACCCCATGGACAATTCTACAGTCCATGGGATTCCCCAGGCCAGAATACTGGAGTGGGTAGCCTTTCCCTTCTCCAGGGGATCTTCCGAACCCAGGAATCGAACCAGAGTCTCCTGCATTGCAGGCAGACTTTCCCAGCTGAGCCACCAGGGAAACATTTAACTTAAAAGAGGAAGGAAGTAACTCTGCCCCACAAGCCTGGAGATCCCAGGAGGGGTGGCCTGGGCCCTCCCCGTCCCCTGCCCCTCTGACGGGGCAACAATGTTTAAAGAAGGCAAACACCAGTGCCCCTGTGGCTCAGCGCTAATTACAGGAAAGGCCTCATCCAGGACCATCACGTCAGCCATGAGATACTCCAAGTGCCAGCGTCTATCACGTCACAGCACCAGTGTGGACCACCTTTTATCACCTAAGATAAAGTTTCCCCCCAGATAGTCACATTTCCACCTCAACACACCTGCAAGAGCTACAGATCTCAACACCTGCACCCCTCTCCAAGAATCCACCCCAGCTGTGGGAAGTGGGCACCACTGGAGCAGCACCTGGCAGGTGGTCAGCCCCTCGGAGGTCAGCCGATGCATCAGAGGCCCCAGTTCGGGAAGCCTACTGCTCCACGTCCAAAGCCAACACCCTCACTGCTCTCCACCAGCCCCCAAAGGCCTGCAGGCTCCCTCCATGTCTATCCAGGGTGACCCCTTGGAAACGGTCTACAGGACAGACGTTAGATACACAAGAGGAGAAAAGTGGCATCCTTGGCCCATCAGCGATGACATCTTGCATTGACCTGGGTGTGACCTCGCTCCGGGGTACCCACTGTTAAGAAAGCTCTCCAGGACCACCTGCTGAAACTGAACTGAGTCTCAGGAGGAGGGACTCAGAGATCTTCTATCAATCCCCCTGGGCCTTCCTGAGACACCGAGGTGTGCACACCCCACTGGCAGTTTGCAGTCCTCCAGGGGACAGTCTGCCCCTTATTCCCACTCTGGACCCTTCACGTGCATCACCGCATCCTGCATTTCCTGGGGCCGCCAGACTAGGCCCCATCCACTGCTCCAGGACTGACTCCCGCCCTCCACGTGTCCCTACATCTTCCCTACCCCAAGCCTCCAGCTGTGCTTGTCCAGGGCAGCCACCAATTCTGCGTTTCTAGCAAGCCCGTTACCCTGCCAGTGGAGATGCTTGAACAGTGACCTCCAGGCCTCCCCGGGAGGCTGGGGGTGAAGGCCACACCCTGCTCTGGTGCAGCTTGTCCGCTGATTGATGGCCCTGACGCTGACTCCTCCTGGCAGAGCTTTATCTGGTGTCCCGAGGTCTGTGGCCCGAGATGATCAAAGACCCCTCTGAACGTGGATGCTGTCTTTCAGCTTTGACTCTCTGCAGCCTTCTAGGATCCAAGGGGCAGGAGTTCCAGAAAACTTCCTTCTACCCAGCACTGCTCTAAAATGATCACTCTAGCCCCTAAGAATATGTCTATACTTTCACTCCATCTTGTTAACAAAACACTCAATTAATTTTTTTTTTTTTTTGGCTGCACCACACAGCACATAGGATTTTAGTTCCCTGTTCAGGGCTCAAACTCATACCCCCTGCATTGAAAGTAGGAAGTCTTAACCCCTGGACCACCAGGAAAGTCCCCCTGAGTGCCTTTTTTACAGCTGAATATTTCCTGTTACCTGCCTAATACCTTTCCAGAAAGTTGCAGAGTCCACACCAGGCACCACTCAGAGTGCTCCCCACGCTCCTCTCCCTGAAGCCCACACCAGGAGGAAGGCAGGGTCCAGGTGCTCCAGCCTTGCTGCGCCCTTCACAGGTGAGACACTGCAGCTCCTGCAGACGCAAGCTGGATCCTAAGCCAGCCTGGATGCAGGAGTTCTGACAGCACCCCGCTGCCTCCAGACAGCTTCCGTGAAGAACCAGGGAAACCTCGGAAAGCTGACCAGCCCATCCAACACACAAGGTCCCCTGGAGACAGAAGACACCCCCTCCAGCACATCCCAGGTCAGGGGCTTGTCCTTCCAGCGCCTTCCTTGTATCTCCGAGTCGAAGCCCATGAGAGGCTTCCCATGAAAACACACACATGTCCTTCCCACCAGGGTCACCTGGGAATAGGTCGTGCAGACCTTATTTCTGAGGCACCCCAGTGCTCGGAAAGGGGCTGGGCTCTGGGGAGACGTGATCAGTTCCTGTCTGTCACCCCTGGGAAGTGGGTGAAGCCAGATCTTTCCCAGAACCCTGGAGGGCTTCTCCTGCTGGTCTGATCTCCCCACCCACCCAGACTGCTTGAAGCTCCCCAGTCTCACTTTATCTTCAGTGAGACCCAAACAGTGTCCCCTCCACTGGCTCCCCAAACTTGGAGGAGCTACAACTGTCAGCCCAGTAAGTCAAGAGTTAGGGAACTCAGCTTTAGTGGATGGACGCTTCCAGCAGGTACCCAGACAGATCAGTTCAGTTCAGTTCAGTTCAGTCGCTCAGTCGTGTCCGACTCTCCGCGACCCCATGAATCACTGCACGCCAGGCCTCCCTGTCCATCACCAACTCCCGGAGTACACTCAAACTCATGTCCACAGAGTCGGTGATGCCATCCAGCCATCTCATTCTCCGTCGTCCCCTTCTCCTCCCGCCCCCAACCTTTCCCAGCATCAGAGTCTTTTCCAGTGAGTCAACTCGTCTCATGAGGTGGCCAAAGTATTGGAGTTTCAGCTTTAGCATCAGTCCCTCCAATGAACATCCAGGATTGATCTCCTTTAGAATGGACTGGTTGGATCTCCTTGCAGTATAAGGGACTCTCAAGAGTCTTCTCCAACACCACAGTTCAAAAGCATCGATTCTTCGGCGATCAGCTTTCTTCACAGTCCAACTCTCACATCCATACATGACCACGGGAAAAACCATTGCCTTGACTAGACGGACCTTGGTCGGCAAAGTAATGTCTCTGCTTTTTAATATACTATCAAGGTTGGTCATAACTTTCCTTCCAAGGAGCAAGCGTCTTTTAATTTCATGGCTGCAATCAGCATCTGCAGTGATTTTGGAGCCCAAAAAAACAAAGTCTGACACTGTTTCCACTGTTTTTCCATCTATTTCCCATGAAGTGATGGGACCAGACGCCATGATCTTTGTTTTCTGAATGTTGAGCTTCAAGCCAACCTTTTCACTCTCCTCTTTCACTTTCATCAAGAGGCTTTTGAGTTCCTCTTCACTTTCTGCCATAAGGGTAGTGTCATCTGCATATCTGAGGTTATTGATATTTCTCCCAGCAATCTTGATTCCAGCTTGTGCTTCTTCCAGCCCAGCGTTCCTCATGATGTACTCTGCATATAAGTTAAATAAGCAAGGTGACAATATACAACCTTGACGCACTCCTTTTCCTATTTGGAACCAGTCTGTTGTTCCATGACCGGTTCTAACTGTTGCTTCCTGACCTGCATACAGGTTTCTCAAGAGGCAGGTCAGGTGGTCTGGGATTCCCATCTCTTTCAGAATGTTCCACAGTTTATTGTGATCCACACAGTCAAAGGCTTTGGCATAGTCAATGAAGCAGAAATAGATGTTTTTCTGAAACTCTCTTGCTTTCTCCATGATCCAGCGGATGTTGGCAATTTGATCTCTGGTGCCTCTGCCTTTTCTAAAACCTGCTTGAACATCTGGGAGTTCACGGTTTACATACTGCTGAAGCCTGGCTTGGAACCTCTCGGTAACCTCCAGGTCTCCGCAGGACCTCATCTGTCCCCACTCTGCCCTCTAAGCCTGTCCCGTAACAACATCAGGAGAGCACAACAGGGGCATGTCTTCCCAGGGTGTCACCATACACCCAGGTTTGTGGTCTGTGGTCTTCTATACCTAACTTCCCAGTAACCTTCTGGAAATGGGGTTTCTAATAACCTGGACTCAATGGACATGAGTTTGAGTACACTCAGAGAGATGCTGAAGGACAGGGAAGCCTGCCATGCTGCAGTCCATGGGGTCGAAAAAAGTCAGACATGACTGAGTGACTGAACTGAATAACCTGGAAATAGATCAAATCAAGATCTAATCTGTCCTATCTGCTTATTTTGAGACAGTCATAATTAGTAGCAGTGCTGGGTTAAATTTTGTCCCTCCCTCCCAGAAGTTATATTCAAATATCTAATCCCCAGTCCTATGAAAATGACCTGCTTTGGAAATCAGATCTTTGTAAATGTGATTAAACTGGGAAGGGGTCATATTGAATTTGCTGTTGTTGTTCGGTCGCTCAGTCGTGTCTGACACTTTGCGACCCCACAGACTGCAGTGCGCCAGGCCTCCCTGTCCATCACCATCTCCAGTAGTTTGCTCAAACTCATGTCCATCGAGTCAGTGATGCCGTCCAACCATCTCGTCCTCTGTCGTCCCCTTCTCCTCCTGCCTTCAATCTTTCACAGTAACAGGGTCTTTTCCAATGAGTCAGTTCTTCACATCAGGGGGGCAAAGTTTTGGAGTTTCAGCTTCAGCATCAGTCCTTCCAATGAATATTCAGGACTGATCTCCTTTAGGATGGACTGGTTGGATCTCCTTGCAGTCCAAGGGACTCTCAAGAGTCTTCTCCAACACCACAGTTCAAAAGCATCAATTCTTCAGTGCTCAGCTTTCTTTATGGTCCAACTCTCACATCCATACCTGACCACTGGAAAAACCATAGCTTTGACTAGATGGATCTTTGTCAGCAAAGTAACGTCCCTGCTTTTTAACACGCTATCTAGGTTTGTCATAGTTTTTTTTCCAAGGAGCAAGCGTCTTTTAATTTCGTGGCTGCAGTCACCATCTGCAGTGATTTTGGAGCCCTGGGCTTCCTACTGTTCTTCTAAGAAAAGGGAATTTTGGACACAGAGACTCAGAGAGACACAGACAAAGCTTCATGTGAAGACAGAGGCAGAGTGGAGACAGCCACCACACCCTGCCACTGTCCACCGCACAAAATGGGGTGCCACTCTGGGGCCTCGCTTCAAATGTACAAGCGCTCCCACCTATTAAACTGCTGATCTCTCAAAAAGAAAAGACAGAGGAGAGACTGAGATAATGTTGCCACAAGCCAAGGAACGCCAAGGTCCACAAGGAGCCCCAAGAAGACACCAGAGCAAAAATCCGAACCTCCAGAATGAACCCACCAGCCAACACCTGATCTGAGACTTCTGGCCTCCAGAACCGTGAGAAAGCACGTTTGGCTGTTCTAAGTCACCCAGTGTGTCAGAGCACGTCAGGACGGCAGCCCGAGGAAACCAGCGTGAGAGTTGTGGCCCGTGGATCACACTCACCACCCAGCAGGCACTGTCCATGTACTCTGCACCCCTTAGCTCACATCGTAGGCTGCATGCGGTAACACACCCAAGAGAACCCAGCTCACTCCAGAAGTGCCCCCCCGCCAGCCCCCTGTCCAGGATTCTGTGGTGCTGCCATCTTTGATGCTCAGCCAGCATTTGCTGCAGCTCAGAAGGTAAAGAATCCTCCTGCAATTCAGGAGACCTGGGTTCAATCCCTGGGTGGGGAAGATCCCGAAGAAGGGAACGGCAATCCCCTCCAGTATTCTTGCCTGGATAATTCCATGGACAGAGGAGACTGATGGGCTACAGTCCATGGGGTTGCGAAGAGTCAGATACAACTGAGCGCCTAATACACACACACACATACACACACCAAAAATCTTGCCACTAACTTAAACACAGGATTTCCATATGGTCTGTCAATTTTACTCCATCATCTGTACCCAAAAGAACTAAAAACAAGAGTTCCAACAAACAGTTATCCCTGAATATTCATGGTAGTATTATTCACAGCACCCAAAAGGTGGAAATAACCCAGATGTCCATCAACAGGTATGTAGAGAAACAAACTGTGGGACGGATACACATGGGGAGATATTGGGGGTCCCTGGAGGCTCAGAGGGTGAAGAATCTGCCCGAAACACAGGAGACCTGTGTTCGATACCTGTGTCGGGAAGTTCCCCTGGAGCAGGAAATGGCAACCCACTCCAGTATTCTTGCCTGGAGAATCCCCATGGACAGAGGAGCCTGGCCGGGCTACAGTCTATGGGATCACAAAGAGTCGGACACGACTGAGCAACGGCGCGTAGCACAGGGAGATATTACTCAGCCATAGAAAGGAAAGAAGCTTTGACACCTGCTCCAATGTGGATGAACCTTGAAAGCAACATGCCGAGACAAAAAAGCCAGACAAACGTCACATATTGTATTATCCACAGACGTTAAGTCCACTGAGGCCGAACAGAGATCAGTGGCTGCCAGGGCCTTGGAGGAGGAGAGAAAGCGGGGAGAAACTGCTTAACGGGTGAGGGGTTCTGTTCTGGAACGATGTAAATGTCTAAAACGAGACAGAGGACACGATACAAGGCTGTGAGAGGAGTCATGCCACTGAACCGCTCACCCTATCACGCTTAAGAGCACGCCATGTGAATCTCGCCCCAATGCCTCACTTTTCGTGTAAATCC
The DNA here is from genome assembly GCF_049115385.1 of Moschus berezovskii. Lineage (NCBI taxonomy): Eukaryota > Metazoa > Chordata > Mammalia > Artiodactyla > Moschidae > Moschus > Moschus berezovskii. The sequence continues at coordinate 92,346,625 of NC_142471.1, read as the reverse complement.
TGCAACTGATCCATAAACCGACAACGTCAGAACGAGCTCCCTCGTCGGCCTCCTCACTCTGCCCACCCCCGCAGCTTTCAGGACCGAGTTCCCACTCACCAACCCGGCCAGCAAGCCCTTGGCCCACATGGCCCACCGCAGCCTGGGCAGAACCTCCCATGAACGCCTTGCCATCTTCTGTCCCTTCCCAACCTCAGCATCCGCGGGGCCCACCAGGAGTCCTCGGTGAAGCTTCTCAGAGACAGCCCACCAGCCACAACGAAGCCACAGATCCCTTCAAGACCAAGGGCCAACACCCTGAATCCCCATCACTGCAACTGACTCTTCAGAGCAACTCCAGTAAAAAACCCATATGACATGGGTGTCGATGTTGAATCCACGCCAACACTAGGATAGCAGCCACTATTAATCCCCAGTTTACAGGGAAGTAAAGGAAATGCACCATCCACAGCATGGAGGGGAAAGTAGATTCTAAAAATTACCCAACCAGGGAGGTGGCCAGAATTCGCCCCCAGCTCAGTCCAACGGCAAACAGTCCCTTAACCCTCTGGGACTCAGCCCACCAACTACCCAGCCACAACAGGACCTGACAATGAGCTGCTGAATCAGTTTTGACGCAAATAAACTTGCAGGAATTTTCATCTGTGCCCGACAGACCCATACATGGCTGCAAACGCTGGTTCCTTCCGCCTCCCTGGACAACGTCGCCTTTCATATTTAGCACATTTTCTTCCCTGCAGTCCTTCCGGACAGAGGCGCCACCCTCAAACAAGACGTATGAAAATGCTTCTAGAGATTAAATGCCCGCAACCAGGCTTCTGAAAGTGACCTGATTAAATACTTAGCTATAATACCAGTCTAGACTCAATAGATCAAACCTTTCTGGCTCAGGGCAACAGTGGCTGTGTGGCAATTGTGCAAAATAACGCTTATAAATGGAAGAAAGGAAGCCCATTTCTTATGATTTTCTGGTAAATTGGGGGTTGGAGACTTAATAATGCCAGGCCAGTTTACAAGTCAGACAGCCGGCTCTGTGGAGGCCCCCTGGGGGCAGAGACCAGCCATCAGCCCAGGACACAGCTCTGGCAATAAATGAAATGAATCACGGCCAGGGGGATCAATGCCCCCACAGGCTTCCTGAAGCGCCTTCTTTCCAAGTGGGGCTTGGAGACCGTCATTTCATTCTGTTAGGTTTTTGAATCCAGGGAACACCCTCACTCTGTTCATCTTTTACTCTCTCAGCTTCTCCAACAAACCACTCAACCCAGCTCCAAACCGCAGACACACAGTCCCCTCTGCTGCGATCACGCGTCCTGACTCTTCTGCTGGGTACCTGCTGGAGGCCCCCCAGGTCTCTATGAATGGAACTTGCTCCTGCCAGCACTCCTAGACTGTCCGGCCCCTGGGTAGGTGCCCAGGGGCACAGCAGATGCCATCACTCCCAGAGAACGCTCACTCCTAGCATCAGTATCGACTTTACAGCTAGACAGCAGGCAACCCAAGGACACACACTATGTCTGCCTGGATCCTCGGTGAGTCCCTAGCACCTCAAAGGGTGTCTGCCATGTAGACTCTGACTCAGTGTCAACTGATGGTGATGAAGGAATGAAGGAAGTAACTCAGAGACGGTCTCTTTGGAGGGAAAGAGATGACCCAGACGTCCCTGGCGGTCCAGCGGTTAAGACTCTTTCCTTCTAATGCAGGGGGCGTGGGTTTGATCCCGGGTCAGGGAATTAAGACCCCATGTGATGAGGAACTGTCAAAAAATTTTTTAAAAAAATTAAAGAGATCACTTACTCAGACGCCAACTGGAGAGCAGGCTGCATCAGAAGAAGGTCCCCCACACACCTCAGGGCCTTCACCCTCGGAGGGATGGACATTCATTAAGCATTGCCTACTCACCTCAAGAAACTGGCCAAGAAAGTCCACATCACATCCAAATTGAAGGAAAAAAGCAAATCAAAGAGACAGTAAAAACCTACCAGCAATATCACACACGAGACACGAGTCTCCAGACTATTCTCCACAAATATGAAACAAAACAGACCAGGACACACGATCTCTGAGCATCACCTTCCTCCCTGAATGAAGACCAGAAACACCTCTGCACCCGTTTCTCAAATGCATCTGTGACCGAATGCTCTGAATTGGGGCCACCATAACAGATGACTGCAAATGTGGTGGCTATGTTTCTCTCTCCCAGGTCTGGGAGGCCAAGGGTCCAAAATAAAGGGGGGGAGGTGGGCCCCTCCTCGCAGCCTCCAGCTTCTGGCAGCCCCAGGCGCTCCTCGGGGTCCCTTGGCTCCTGCAGCTCAACTCTAATTTCTGCCTCTATCCTCACGTGGTCTCTGGGGATCTGCCCCTTCTTATAAGGACCAGACACCTTGAATTAAAGGCCAACTCTAATCTAGAATGACCTCATCTTAACTAATTGTGCATGTATGCATGCTAAGCCACTTAAGTCATATGTGACTCTTCGACCTTATGGAGCCCGCCAGGCTCCTCCATCCATGGAATTCTCTAGGCAAGAATACTGCAGTGGGTTGCCATGCCCTCCTCCAGGGGATCTCGCCAACCCAGGGATCGAACCTGCAGCTCCTGCACTGGAGGCAGATTCTCTACTGCTGAGCCACCGGGGAAGCCCCTTAACTAATTAACTAGGACAATTATATCTCCAGTGACCCTATTACGAATAGGGCACAGTCCAGGGCACTAGAAATTAGGACTCTTTTTTTGGGGGGGAAGGGGCACAATTTAACCCATAACATCCTACATCTTCATCCCAGAAATTGGATTAAATGATCCAGGCAAGATCCTGTAAGCATTAGGAATTGTGTTCTGAGTTAATATGTAAATATATGCAAATACATATGTGAACTGGTAGTTTTTCGAAGTTTAATCTTTTTTCTTTTGTCTACTTTTCCTGGATATCTAAATTCAGACTGAATCTTACAAGTAGTTGAGAAATGAGAGCAAACATCAAGTAATTTATGTGGGAATCCAGTGATTCTACTTAACGGCTCTCTAATCTTTAATCTTTCCTTTCTTCTGTTTTTTTTAAAAAAGAAGACAGAAGCACACTAAGCAGAGGTGGCTTTGTCACCAGGGACCTATTTTCAGGCTTAATGTGGTGCCAACGATGGTGTTCCCAAGAACTAAGTGATTGGCAGGTGCTGAGCATTTCACACTTCTGTCACGTCTCCTCACCACATTTATAGCAAGTGGGTACCATTATTATCCCCACTTTACAGATGGGCAAACTGAGGCTCAGAGAGGTGAAGTAACCAGCCCAAACTCAAACGGGAATCCAGGGGTCTGAATTCAAACCAAGTGGGACTTCAGGGCTGGAAGAACTCCACACACACACACAGACACACACACACAGACACACACACACAGACACACACACACAGACACAGTAGGCACACCCCACATCACATCCCTGCCCTGAGAGAGCCCCTCGGGGAGGTTTGCCACTTTTCCATTCCTGCCTGTAGGATTCTAACAGCTACAGGTGCACAGCCTCCCTGAAGCCTCCTCAAGAGGGTGCCCACCCTGGCCGCTTACATGGTAGTCACATCAGCACTGGCCAGGCCCCCCAGTCACACCCAGGGCTCCTGTTGGTCACTGATGACGTTTTTACTTTTGATTTAAAATTGCCACGGGGCAGGTGGGGGAAGTCGGGGTGGGGGGAATGTGGGAGGAAGATTGGATGAAGGCGGTCAACTTCCAGATGTAAGAGCATAGCTGGAAATTCTGCTATAGTGCCAGAACTGCTAAGGAGGTAACGTACAGCCTGAAAAATACAATTAATACTGCTGCATGTTACATATGCAAATGGTTGAAAGCGAATCCTAAGAGTTCTTATCACAAGCAACACTGTTTTTCTATTTTCCTTAATGTTGTATATAACATGATGTGTGTATGTTAGTCACTCAGCCGTGTCTGACTCTTTGCGACCCCATGGGCAGTAGCCCACCAGGATCCTCTGTCCATGGGATTCTCCAGGCAAGAATACTGGAGTGGATAGCCATTCCCTCCTTCAGGGGATCTTCCCGGTCCAGGGATCGAACCCAGGTCTCCTGCTTTGCAGGAAGATTCTTCACTGTCTGGGCCACCAGGGAAGCCCAATATATAACATGATGGATGTTTAATAAATACTGTGATTATCATTTCATCGTGTATGTAGTTTAAATCAATATGCTGCACAGCTGAAACTTATACAGTGCTCTATTTGAGCAAACTCCAGGAGATAGTAAAGGACAGGGAAGCCTGGAGTGCTGGAGTCCACGGGGTGGCAAAGAGCCAGACACAACATAGCAACTGAACAACAACAATAGTGCCAATTATAACTCAGTAAAACTGGAAACATCAATGGATGGATGGATAGACGGATGGATGGATGAATAAATAGATACAATAGCCACAGTGTTTTATTCCACTCATGGAGCTCCCCGCTGATGTCATGGGACAGACTCCTCTGATCAGGTCTGTACTCCAGGGCAAAGTCAGCCATCCCCTCCCTGCTCAAGAGGCTTTCCCCAGCTTCTGAGATGAACACGGTATTCATTCCATTCACCAAAAGCAACAGTTCAAGAAAATCTCATTCCACTGTTAAAGAGCAGACTGTACTAAGGGCAACTGGGAGGAGGTGGCCGGCTGGGGCGCGGGGGCGGGGGAGATAAATTTGGAATTAACAGATACACACAATTATATACAAAACAGGAAAACAATACAGACCTACTGTATAGCACAGGGAACTATATTTAGTATCTTGTAAGAATGCTCAAACTACCGCACAATTGCACTCATCTCACACGCTAGTAAAGTCATGCTCAAAATTCTCCAAGCCAGGCTTCAGCAGTATGTGAACCGTGAACTTCCAGATGTTCAAGCAGGTTTTAGAAAAGGCAGAGGCACCAGGGATCAAATTGCCAACATCCGCTGGATCATGGAGAAAGCAAGAGAGTTGCAGAAGTCCATGGACTTCTGCTTCATGGACTATGCCAAAGCCTTTGACTGTGTGGATCACAATAAACCGTGGAACATTCTGAAAGAGATGGGAATACCAGACCACCTGACCTGCCTCTTGAGAAACCTGCATGCAGGAAGCAACAGTCAGAACTGTACATGGAACAACAGACTGGTTCCAAATAGGAAAAGGAGTACGTCAAGGCTGTATATTGTCACCTTGCTTATTTAACTTATATGCAGAGTACATCATGAGGAACGCTGGGCTGGAAGAAGCACAAGCTGGAATCAAGATTACCAGAAGAAATATCAATAACCTCAGATATGCAGATGACACTACCCTTATGGCAGAAAGTGAAGAGGAACTCAAAAGCCTCTTGATGAAAGTGAAAGAGGAGCGTGAAAAGGTTGGCTTGAAGCTCAACATTCAGAAAACAAAGATCATGGCATCTGGTCCCATCACTTCATGGGAAATAGATGGAAAAACAGTGGAAACAGTGTCAGACTTTATTTTTTGGGCTCCAAAATCACTGCGGATGCTGATTGCAGCCATGAAATTAAAAGATGCTTACTCCTTGGAAGAAAAGTTATGACCAACCTTGATAGTATATTAAAAAGCAGAGACATTACTTTGCCAGCAAAGGTCCATCTAGTCAAGGCTATGGTTTTTCCCATGGTCATGTATGGATGTGAGAGTTGGACTGTGAAGAAAGCTGATCGCCGAAGAATGGATGCTTTTGAACTGTGGTGTTGGAGAAGACTCTTGAGAGTCCCTTGTACCGCAAGGAGATCCAATCAGTCCATTCTAAAGGAGATCAATCCTGGGTGCTCATTGGAAAGACTGATGCTAAAACTGAAAATGCAATACTTTGGCCACCTCATGCGACGAGTTGACTCACTGGAAAAGACTCTGATGCTGGGAAAGGTTGGGGGCGGGAGGAGAAGGGGACGACAGAGAATGAGATGGCTGGATGGCATCACCGACTCTGTGGACATGAGTTTGAGTGAACTCCAGGAGTTGGTGATGGACAGGGAGGCCTGGCGTGCTGAGATTCATGGGGTCGCGGAGAGTCGGACACGACTGAGCAACTGAACTGAACTGAACTGAACTGAATAACCTATAAAAGGCAAGAATCTGAAATGGAATATATATGCATATGTGTAACTGAATCACTTTGATTTACACCTGAAAACTAACACAACAGTGTAAACAGCTTCCATTTAAAAATGCTGTCTCCACTTGACATTTTAGGTCTTCCTCCCACTTGTCATCTTCTCAGAGAAAGGAAAGAATCAGAAGCTTTCCTGCTCTGGAAGCATCCCACGAAGGTTTTCTAATAACATCGCTTCCTTTGGTCTCAGCTGCCCCTTGAGGTTTTGGGTTGTCCATATGGGTCTGACTATGACACAAACACCCTGCCACGTGTGTATTTTAGAAAGGGGTTCATGACCTCTCTGCATGGTAAGAAAAGGTAACAAGAAGGGTGAAGTGCAGAAGCTGGACCAGGTCATGCTGGGATTTCACCCAGCTTTGTGCATGTATGTGCCTGGGGTGTGTGTGTGCGTGTGTACACAATTAAAAACATTTTAGAACATAAGCAGAGGGCAAATTAGGCTCACTGCCCAGGCATTCGGGCTGTAGGACAAAAGATGTTGTTGCTGTTTAGTCACTAAGTCGTGTCTGACTCTTTTGAGACCCTGAGGTCTGCAGTCTGCCAGGCTCCTCTATTCATGGGATTTCCCAGGTAAGAACACTGAAGTGGGTTGCCATTTCTTCCTCCAGGAGATCTTCTCAACCCAGGGATCAAACCCACGTCTCCTGCTTTGGCAGGCAGGTTCTTTACCACTGAGCCACCAGGGAAGTTCTGTATGACACAAGAAAAGAAAGGAAGTGAAGTCACTCACTCATGTCCGACACTTTGTGACGCCATGTACTGTAACCTACCAGGCTCTTCTGTCCATAGGATTTCCCAGCTAAGAGTACTGGAGTGGGTTGCCATTTCCTTCTCCAGGGGATCTTCCCAACCCAGGGATCGAACCTGCATCTCCTGTATTGGCAGGCAGGTTCTTTAACACTGAGCTGCCAGGGAAGCCCTGTATGACACAAGAAACATTCATTAAGAAAAAAAAAGAAAATGGAAACAAGACTCAACACCACCACTCTATTTCTCCAGGCTGTGATGCAACCACAAGCACGAGATGAAATATCATTAACTCAGTGATAAAGGCGGGAAACCCTGTGAAAATTCTGTCAGCTGGTCTAAAGTTTGTGTAGACTGACACATTTAAAGCAAAGCTGCAAAGCTGCTACCCATAGTTGCAGGTAAGCAGCGGATTTTGGCAGGTAAATAAAAGATCAATTTTAAGAATGGAAGAATAATGCCATACTATTGATGCCAAGATTGCTGAAACTTTGTCCTTAGGAAACAGTTCCATCTATCCTTCATTCCCAGGGCCTGACATTCTTCACTCTGAAGGCTGAGTCCACGTTAATCCCACCTTTAAGTGCCTGCCCGTAAATCACAGGCATCGAAGAAGGAAACTGTACAGACAAATGCTTTTGAGCCCTTGACCACATGTGGTCCCCACTGGTAACTACTGGTCAGGTGAAAACTGCAGATTTTATTTTCTGTTCAACTGGAGGCAACACAGTTGAAGAGGCAGGAATCCTATGGAATTGGATTTCTGTTAAATCACTTTAAAAAAAAAAACTTTCACTCAAGGTTCGCATTTCAGAGGCCTCTTGTGTTCATTAAAGCTCTGAAGGGGGCCTGCCAGCAAGGGTCCCTGCCCAGCTCCACACTCACACCCCTGGCCCCTCAATTAGGAAACCAAGATGATATTGCCCCTTTGGCTTTAAGAGCCTGTGAATTACCCCAGAGGTCCCCAACTGCACCAGGGACCGGTTTTGGGGAAGACAGTGTTTCCACAGACTGCGGGCGGGGGAGGGGACGGTTTGGTGATGATTGAAGTGCATTACATTTACTGTGCACTTTACTTCCATAATCACCACACCAACTCCACCTCAGATCGTCAGGCATACAACCCCAGAGGTTGCAGGTTCATGCTGAGTCACTTCAGTCGTGTCCAGCTCTTTGCGACCCTATGGACTGTAGCCCACCAGGCTCCTCTGTCCATGGGATTCTCTAGGCATGAATGCTGGAGTGGGTCGCCATGCCCTCCTCTAAGGGATCTTCCCAAGCCAGGGTTCAAATTCAAGTCTCTGATGTCTCCTGCATTAGCAGGTGGATTCTTTACCACTAATGCCACCTGGGAAGCAGCTGGGGACCTCTGAATTACTATATATAACATAGATAACAAACAAGGACCAACTGTATAGCACAGGGAACTATACTCAGTATTTTGTAATAACCCATTGAAGGAAAAACAATTTGAAGAGAACATATATGTGTGCGTGTGTATATATTTATACACACACAGGTTCATTTATATAATAAGCCACTGTGCTGTAACCTGAAACAGACACAGCATTGTAAAACAAGTATAAAAAGTGAAAAAAAAAAGTGTTCGTCGCTCAGTCAAGTCTGACTCTGTGCGACCCTATGGATGGTAGCCCACCAGGCTCCTCTGTCCATGGGATTCTCCAGGCAAGAATACTGGAGTGGGTTGCCATTCCCTTCCCTAGAGGACTTTCTCCACCCAGGGATTGAACCCAGGTCTCCCACATTGCAGGCAGATTCTTTACCACCTGAGCCACCTGCCTAGGGATGGAATCTAAAATATGACTCAAAGGAACTTACTGACAAAACAAAAACAGACTCACACACACAGAGAACAGGCTCCTGGCTGCCGGGGACGTTGCTGGGCGGGGGTGGAGAGTTTGGGTTCGCGGTCACTAACTATTTTATGCAGAATGGGTAAACAGCAAGGTCCTCCTGTTTAGCTCAAGGAAACACATTCAGTATCCTGCAACAAGCCACACAGGAAAGGAATCTGAAAAAAGAATGTACACATGTACAACTGAATCACTTCGCTGTACAGCAGAAATTAACACAACACTGGAAATCAACTCGACATCAATAAAATAACAGAAAGATGTATAAGCTGAGCTGAGCCCGGAAAAGCCTGATGGGGGGAGGTAAATAAAGGGTATTTCCAGGCAGATAGAAGAGCATGTGCAAAGGCACTGCGGCACGACCAGAACACACAGGTGGGCGCACCAGAACTTGGCTAAGGACGCACCACCAGGCGCAGTGAGGTCAGCTGAACAAAGCCCCTTTCCCTTCTGTACCTAGGAGTCATCCCCAGTCCCGGTTCCCACACCCGTCTCTCCCTTCCCCCGCCTCTCCAGGCTGATCCTCAAAGCAATACCCCCACCCCCACGAACAAGCTGAAGGAACTTGGCTGCCAGGTCACAGTGCCTGGAAGACCAAAACGCATTCCTGCCTTTGAAAAATGGGCAGTAGAACACACACGACATTAGAAGGACTTGAAAATAAATCTTGCGAAGTTAATAGAAGCACAGCAATTTGGAAGAAAAATAATCACATTTCCCTCCTGCTAAATCATTATTTGCCACTGGTAAAGTCAATTATGCTAAAGAAAATAAGTTATTATTGGGGGGCGGGGGGGAATGGAGTCTTGATAAGTGCCTTGATTCCAGCAAATAAAACTCCAAGAGCGAATGCTTGACTTCCTGTCTTGATGAAGGTCTGTAGGGAGCCTGAATGGTATTTCTTAGACAAAATGCTGGGGCTGGGCCATCACGCCCCTGGTAATCTGTGCATCTCTGCCAGGACCCGACCTCAAGACTGCTGCTTGTCTCTCAGAAAGAAGGACAGGGCAGCCTGGTGAGCTGCAGTTCATGGGGTCACAAAGAGTCTGACCCAACTTAGCAACTGAACAACACCACGGAAGAAACACAGCTGTCACCTGACCACCTGCAGACAGCCCAGGTGCCCGGCTGTACGTCCCACCCCCACTCCCGCAGGCTCCCTCCTCCTAACACTCTCTCGCCCCAAGCACCGCTTTCGCTTTGGCTTTCGGAAACAAGTCCTGCAGGTTTCTGACCTTTCCTCCCAAATGTGCGGCAAAGACTTCACTTCTAACAACATAGGCACTGCAGCAAACAACCACACAACACAGGCACTGCAGCAAACAACCACACTATGCTACGCTCCACCAGAGTAGACACACACAGAGCGCTGCTTAGCCGTTGGGGTGACTCCCTGCACTCTGCTGACGCCAGTGGGAGCCATCCGGCCCCCAGGGGGACACGTGGCAATGTCTGGACCTACCTTGGGTTGTCACCACTGAAGGAAGGGAATTGCTAGTGGGACCAAGTGAGTAGAAGCCAAGGGTGCTGCTAACTCCCCCACGATGCAAGGACCAAACAAGGCCAACCCAGAAAGTCACCAGGACACATACTGCAGAGACCCGCTGGGCATGAACTCGCCCGTGTAAGCCTTGAGCAACTCTAGGAGGCAGAAGCTGCTATCATCCACAGTCGAAAAGGAAGGACAAAGGCACAGAGGGGCTTCGCAGCCCCCAGCGCATCGCAACCCGGCGCCACATCCTAGCTGGGATGGGGCTGCCTCCCCTCGATGAACCTTCTTTGCAGTGATGTCACTGATCACTCGGGGCTTCCCTGACAGCTCAGCTGGTAAGGAATCTGCCTGCAATGCAGGAAACTCCGGTTCGACTCCTGGGTCGGGAAGATCCGCTAGAAAAGGGATAGGCTACCCATTCCAGTATTCTTGGGCTTCCCTGGCAGCTCAGCTGGAAAACAATCTGCCAGCAAGGCAGGAGACCTAGGTTCAACGCCTGGGTTGGGAAGATCCCCTGGAGAAGGGAAAGACTACCCACTCCAGTATTCTGGCCTGGAGAATCCCATGGACTGTATAGGACATGACTGAGCGACTTTCACTGTCACTGAAAACTCCAGGGACAAGGCTGTGGGCGTCGGGCTAGTCCCCTCCCCCACATTCAGGGCAGCTGCTCCGAGTCCCTAACCAGGCAGCAAGGACTAGGACTTTGCTCCTGGATCCACAGCCCAGAATCTGCTGTGCGGGGCTCGGGCTGATGAAATTAAGGGGAAACCAGCGTGCTGAAGTGGCTGGATGGCATCACCGCCTCGATGGACATGAGCCTGGGTGAACTCAGGGAGTTGTTGATGGACAGGGAGGCCTAGCGTGCTGCAGTCCATGGCGTCGCAGAGAGTCGGACACGACCGAGCTACTGAACTGAACCGAGAGTGCTGTGAGCTTGGGGGAGGGAGGCCTCCGGTCTCTTCCAGCCTGACTCCCTGACCCCGGGGCCTTCCTGCCCTCCGCCCAGGCTCTCCCCCTGCCGCCCCCTCCTCATCCCTCAAGACTCCTGGGCCCTTGGGGCTGAGCACCATTCTCACTGGGGCCTCAGCACTCACACATCCCTGTCCCCCCAGCCCCAGGCTGGGAACAACGGGACCGAGGGACAGAAGGGGTCAGGAGGCAATGCCAGGAGGGGAGACCCTGTGGAACGAAGGCAGGAAATTGCAGACGGTGCCCCAGGCAGCCGCCAGGACAGAAGGGCGGCAGGAAATGAGGCCAAGAAGGCTGGGGATGCCCTTTCCACGCAGGCGGCAGCCACCACGGTCTCAGAAATTCGATCAGAGATCCCAAGAGCTGGGCTGGACACAGCTCAGGGCTCAGAGGACACGGTCTAAGACAAACTGAATGAGTTAGTTTAGGCATGAAATAAAAAAAGTCACACAGATCCATATCCTTGCAATCCCCAAAGCCCCAAAGACCGCAGAGTTTTGGGTAAGTCACTTAATGGCAAGAATCCAGCGGAGATGAGACATAGGGTAACTCTGGATCCTCAATGTTTAAGAACAAAGCTGGCAAGTAAACAAGAAGGAAGGGAGGGAGGGAGGGCGGGAGGGAGGAGCTGTACCATTTTCTTCTCTGGCTAATCTCCCGGGGGCTGGCGACGGCCGCGCTCACCCCTGCAGCGGGGACACGCTTACTCCGTGACTACATCACTGTGGCTCAGCCCTACACGCGGGTTCAGCTGCCCAGCTGAGCGGATCACTCAGAATGCTCAGCTGCCCAGAAGGCTAATCAATTATCAGACAACCTGTCGCACATAAAAGTTACAAAACTTGATGAAAAGTAAAAGCTCACTCAGTCCTCTGTCAATTAAAGACAGAGGAAAATCATCACCAGATCCTGCCTATGTTCTCCATAATAAGTGAATGTCAACACAGCGAGCAAACCCGAGTGGTGCTTCTTCCTGGGGCAGGCTCTCTGCACACGTGATCTGGGAGGCTCCTCCGGGTGGCTGAGAGCTGAGCACAGGCTCTGGGACTCTCCCAGTGCCCAGGTGCAGCATCTGAGATCAGGGAGGTGGAAAAGGCTGCACGAGGTGTTGGGCCCAGACCTGGATCCCAGACCTTCTGACTCCTGGTCCAGGGTTCTTTAATATCCCACACCATCCAGCCCCTTCCCGCCACTTTAAGTTACTGCAGTTCTGACCAATCCGCCCGTCCAGCCCTTTTCAGCGCCCACTGAGTCACAAAGACAAGTGCTACTTCAGAAAATGAAGATTCATCCACTGCAGCAGTCTACACAACGGCCAAGACAGGGAAACAACCTCACCGTCCATCGACAGATGAAAGGGTAAAGACAGGGTGGTGTGTATACATGAAAATACAATGAAATGCCACTCAGCCATTGAAAGAAAGAAGGAATGAAATAATGCCACCTGCAGAAACATTTATAAAATGAAGATCATGGCATCCGGTGCCATCACTTCATGGCAAACAGATGGGGAAAAAATGAAAACAGTGACAGATTTTGTTTTCTTGGGCTCCAGAATCACTGCAGATGGTGACTGCAGCCATGAAATTAAAAGATGTTTGCTCTTGGACAAAAAGCTATGACCAACCTAAGCAGAATATTAAAAAGCAGAGACATTACTTTGCTGACAAAGGTCCGTCTAGTCAAAGCTATGGTTTTTCCTGTAGTCATGTATGGATATGAGAGTTGGACCATAAGGAAAGCTGAGCACTGGAGAATTGATGCTTTTGAACTGTGGTGTTGGAGAAGACTCTTGAGAGTCCCTTGGACTGCAAGGAGATCCAACCAGTCCATCCTAAAGGAGATCGGTCCTGGGTGTTCATTGGTAGGACTGATGCTGAAGCTGAAGCTCCAATACTTTGGCCACCTGATGCGAAGAACTGACTCCTTGGAAAAGACCCTGATTCTGGGAAAGATTGAAGGCAGAGGAGAAGGGGATGACAGAGGATGAGATGGTTGGATGGCATCACTGACTCGATGGACACGAGTCTGAGCAAGCTCCAGGAGTTGGTGATGGACAGGGAGGCCTGGCGTGCTGCAGTCCATGGGGTCACGGAAGTCGGCCACGACTAAGCGACTGAGCTAAGCACTGGGCAGCAACATAGGTGGGCCTGGAGACTGTCATACTACACGAGTTAAGTCAGAAAGAGAAAGACAGATACGCGTTACCACTGACATGTGGAATCTTAAAAAATGCTACAAATGAACTTATTTGCAAAACAGAAACAGCACCACAGACACAGAAGACAGACGTAGGTTACCAAAGGGGAAGGCTGCTGCTGCTGCTCAACCGCGCAGTCGTGTCCCGCCCCTTGTGGCCCCGGGGACTGCAGTCCACCAGGCTCCTCTGTCCATGCGATTTTCCAGGCAAGAATCTTGACATTTCTTCCTCCAGGGAATCTTCCCAAACCAGGGATCGAACCCTCAACTCCTGCCTTGGTAAGTAGATTCTTTACCATTGAGCCACCAAAGGAGAAAGGAGGGGTAGATAATTAGGAGTCTGGGATTAGCAGATGCAAACGACTCCATATAAAACAGATAAACAACAAGAACCTCCTATATAGCACAAAGAACTATTCTTAACATGACAATAAACTATAATGGAAAAGAATCCAGAGAAGAATATATGTATATATACATACACACACACATAGACATCCATGAAACTGAAGCTGCACTTTGCCGTATACCTGAAACTAACACAGCACTGTAAATCAACAACACTTCAATTTACAAAAAAAAAGAAACAATTCCATCCTTATAAAGAAACAAACGCCAACACTTTGAGGCAGACACGGTTCTCAGCAGGCTTTAGTAAACATTTTCTGAAGCCAGAAGACTTCAACAGACTTCAGGGGCAGGAACGGGGTCTGGAGGTGCTAAGTACATTTTAGGGTGGTGAGAATAGGGACTGCCAACAAATATGAAGGTGACCAATGTAAAAGGCAGCCTTCTTTATGCTCACGGGCCCACTCCCCCTGCCCCAGGGCCCTTCGGGTTAAGTACACAAAGAACATCCTGAAATCCTATAGGACTTAAGTAGTGGGACACACATCAAAGAAAAAGGCAGCAACTGCCCCCATTCACATCCCTTCACATCTTTGCAGGGGTCTGGCCATCTGTTCTGCCACCGGACTGTCAGGGACTAAAAAGCATGAGATCCGGTGTTCAATGCCCGTATTTGTAACCAGTCCACCACAGTTCGTGCTGATCAATGGAAAATACATATTTCTAGGAATAGGTGGAGGAGACACACCTCGTCGTCCTCCTTCGGGGCACACAGCAGGACTACATCTTTGAGTCCCCACATGCTGGCCAGGGACAGAGCTCTGAACACAAGAATGAGAGCAGAAGTGTGGGTACTAGTCCTGGCCAGGAAGAATCTCCTGGGAACTGTTCTGCATCTCTGTCTTCCCCCATCCACAAGTTAAAAAGGCAAGATGCTGCAGAGGGCAGAGCTACAGTTTAGAAAAACCCTTAGTCCCTGAACGAGTAGACGGAACAGAGTCCCTGGGTCCCCTCCCCACCCCTACCTGGACTGTGACGTGAAGAAAAAACGAACTTTCATTGTATGAAGCCAGCAAAATGCTGGGGCTGTTTGTTTCAGCAACTGCTGCTGCTGCTGCTGCTAAGTCACTTCAGTCGTGTCCGACTCTGTGTGACCCCACAGACGGGAGCCCACCAGGCTCCCCCGTCCCTGGGATTCTCCAGGCAAGAACACTGGAGTGGGTTGCCATTTCCTTCTCCAATGTGTGAAAGTGAAAAGTGAAAGTGAAGTCGCTCAGTCGTGTCTGACTAGTAGCGACCCCATGGACTGCAGCCTACCAGGCTGCTCCATCCATGGGATTTACATGTTACAGCAACTAGCCAACCCTTATTCAGAATAGAAATCACAACAGTTACATGTTTACCTAAAAGTGTACTTAACGTTTCCACGTTAGGTTAAACAAAATCACTCCAGAAGACTTACAAACTTTGTATCACACTCCTGAGGACAGGCAGGAGCAACTATGAACAGCAAATGGGCCAGGGAAAAAGACAGAGCAACATTTTTGATGAGAGATGTATCCCTGGAAGTTTTAGGGATCTGCCCAGGGAATCCGTAGGAACTCAGGCTGCTGGTCTGACCTCAGTATAAGCATTAAAATTTTAGGGAAGCCATGAAACATCTCTCCCCATCCTCCACCTGCAGCTCCCAACCAGTAGGGGATGAGAAGCCACGGGGTCCACATTGCTTTGGTCCCCTAGTCAGATTGGGGAGCCAGGCAGAGCCTGAACTCACTAGAGCGGCCCAAGGCTTCTCACAGTCAGTAACAAAAGGAACTAACTTTTGCCAAGCACAGTCCAGGGGCCAGGTTTGAGATGGGCTATCTCTTTATCCCCAGAACTGTGCAAGGAGGTTGGCGTGATCACCAGTTTTTACAAGGGAGAAAGCTTAAGGCAAACAATTCAGCCAGTCGCTTGGCTAGGAGGAGGTGGAGCTGAGATTCAAAAAGGAATCTCTCCTACCCCAAACCTGTGATCTCTTGGCACACACTGCATGCTGAAAGAAAACATCTTTTTCTCCGTAAGGCACCCAGATGAAAACTTAACAAGCTGATAGGCATCTGTCTGGGGTGAAACCATCTGCCTTTTGAAGGCAGAGAGCGCCTCTCTGTATGTACACACAGCAGCCCACCAGCATGCAGGTAGGCGGATGGCTGCAGAGTCTTGAGCTAACACGGAGCTTACACTCAATCATCCAGGCGACCTGCCACAAGCAACACCCCGCCCTGGCCTGTTAGCTACTGAGATCAAAGCACCGCACGAGCACCCCAGGGCCATCGCGGGCTGGGCCTGCGGTGACTTTTGGCAGAGCCAGCCTCCTAGTCCGCAGAGTGAAGAGCACCCCCAGGGGTTGTCTGCTGGGCCAACATGAATGAGCATCTTGGGTACTCAGGGCCTCCTCGCCATCACGTGAGAACTGGGATTCCGGATCCAGCATGGTCTAGCCATTCTATTCGAGCCACATAAATACAGTTGGTAAGAGACCAGAAACAAACCTAAGGGGGATGTCTCAGTCTCCTGGGACTCAGGCAGGTGACGCACAATGAGTCATCCGTCTACACCCCCCAGGCTGTGACACCACACTTCAAACCTGCACAGCTTCCTTTCAGGCCCCAAATGACCTGATCTTAAAGTCCTGTCCATAACTGTATAGCAAGGAATTTCCATATCTAACACAGAAACTAACTAGAGTCCTGAACTAGATTCTGTGAGCTCTGTGACCAAAGCGGGGGGGCTTCCAACACGAGCGCCCACCTCCCACCTCTCACCTCCCTAGGGGCCACCCAGCACTGGGGACCCACACCCTTACAGATAAAGTCACCCAGATGGTGACCCCCCAAAGGCAGAGTGAAATGTAACAGGAAAAGCCTTACTGTCGCGATAATCACAGGCAGGGGCTGTGTCCCCCAAAACTCAAAGGTTGAAGCTCAAACCCCAGTATCTCAGAATGTGGCAGGATATGGAGACAAGCTCTTTAAATAAGTGATGAGGGCAAAATGAAGTCATCAGGGTGGATTCTCATCCATGAGGGGGGTCTTTATAAGAAGAGATTAGGACAGAGACCCACACAGAGGGGAGACCATGGGAGGACACAGCAAGACCTGTAAACCCACGAGAAGTCCTAGAAGGAACCAGCCCCTCCGACACCCGAGTCCTGGACCCCCAGCCTCCAGAACTGGGAGATAAGAAATTCCTGCTGTTCAGGCCACCTAAATGTGTGCACGGGAAGGCAGCAAACCAACAGTCTCCCCCTGTCCCGCATCCACAGGGGACTAGTTCTAGGACACAGATACCAAACTCCGTGGATGCGCGAGTCCCTCGTGTGAAATGGCACCCCCTCCTCACCGCGTTCCTCTCTGAGGATGACCCCAGGACACAGAGAGTCTGAGAAGTGAGCGTCTGGGTGAGCCATTGGCCAGCAGTGTGTAGCACTGTGTACCTCCACACCGTCAGACTGCCTCCAGCCTCCCACGGCAAGATCTTCCCTTCAAGCTGGACTTCTGGGCCTTCCCTGAGCAAACCCAACCATCTCACCAAATCCAGCAGCAGCGCCCCCTCTGCCCAGCACCCAGCCCGGCTCATCACCAAGATCTCCTTCAAGGTGCACTGCAGGAAGGAAATGCAAATCCCAACCCCGACGACACACCGCTCAGACTGGGGAAAACAGACAACACGGGTCAGTAAGGATGCGGAGAGACCGGATCTCACGCACACACGCACGCACACGCACACCTTCACATACACACACATGCAGACACGCGTGTACACACACCTTCACACACACACAAACACACACCCATGCACATATGCACACAGCTGATGGGAATGTAAAACGGCTAAGCCACTGGGGAAAAGTCCGATATTAATATTTTCTTAAAAAGCCAAACCTCCACACAGTTCAATAACTGCAGTCACTCCTGGGACTTCCCTGGCAGTCAAGTGCTTAAAGACTCTGCACTCAATGCAGGGGGCACAGGTTCAATACCTGGTCTGGGAACTAAGATCCCACATACTGCACAGTGTAGCCAAAAAATTTTTTTTAATTAAAAACAAACAAAACACAATTGCACTCCTAGGCATTTATCCCAGAAGATGGAGATTTCCGTTCTCACACACACACACACACCTGTGCATGAGTGTTCACAGCAGCTTTACTCATAATAGCCAAAACCAGACATCCTTCAATGAATGAATGGTTAAACCATCTGTGGCACCTCCAACACCACGGGACACTATTCAGCAAAGAAAAGGAACACATCGTTGATACACACAGCAACCTGATGACTCTCTGGAGAATTATGCTGAGGGAAAAAGGCAATCCAGAAAGGTTACATACTCAAGATTCTATTCACGTAACATTCGTGAAATGACAAAATTGGAGAAATCGAGGTCAGATTAATGGTTGCCAGGGACTATGGGGCAGGGAAACAGGAGCGGGGCTGTGGCAAGAAAAGGACCATAGGAGGGGTCCTGGGGGGGATGGAGACGCTCTGTATCTTCAACGTCTACATCCAGGTTCTGACACTGTGTCGGAGTTTTACAAGATAGAACCTTGGGGAAAACCAGCCATGTGTACTATGGGGTCTCTGCATTACTTCTTACAACTGCTGTGTCTGTAATTATATGGAAATCCAAAGTCTAATGAAGAGAGAGAAAGGAGGGGAGAAAGGAAAGAAGGAAGGGGGAAAAAGAGACAGGAGAGAGACAGGGGCCCTTGGGCACAGGCACTTGGCTTCTGGGCTGCACCCAGCTCAGGACTCACCCCTGACTATCTCCTTCTCTGTGTTTTCACTACCTGCATCCTCAGAGGTCACAAGAACACAAGCGAAAGAATAATTCACACACCCTCAGGCAATCCTGATAACACTCTGCTATTCTGGGCCAACCCTGGCACAACGATACATTTAAAATGTGTATAATGTTTCCAAAGTAAAATCAGATTTGCAGAAATATAATACGCTCTTAAATTTTGTTTTTCTGCAACTCCAGTGAATGAAAATGTCTGCATTTCTATTTACTTACAATCAAATATAATTTTTCATCCCCCAAAGTAGCAGCTTGCTTGCTATTCCAGGCAACATAAAGGATCTCTCTGAAGCTCCCACACTCCCAAACTTATTGGAATACTACCCTATTCCTAGCAATTACCATTGCTCAGAGCTAATCTGAATACACACGTCATAATCTCTATTATCAAGCAAATGTCACACTCCCCAGTAGAAAATTAACTTTGGAAGAAGAGCCTTCCTTCAGCCACTGTGACTGCCGAATCCAAAGAGGAAATCACTTGTCACCACATTTCTAAACTGCAAGTCATTAAATTAAAAAAATTACTAAAAGCATTGCTCCAAGGACTGACTGGCTTATCTCAAATGCTGACCTCAGAGCTTTGTGCTCTGAGGTCACTATGTCAGTGAATCCCCGCCAGTCTCTGCAGAAGGCAGGCTTGAGTCCCCTTTCCAGATGAGGAAACTGAGGCTAAGGAAGCAGGAGTCATTTGCTCAAGGGCCACATGACGACTAAGATCCAGGAGTCAGAGACGTCTCGGCGCCAATACCCACACCCCCTGTTTGAGTTCGGCCTGGAGTGAAGAGCGAAGGACACACGGCGGGTAACCTGCCTCCTGGCAAAGCTAAGGCTGCAAAGAGAAATCCAGTCTCGCCCAGGCTGCTCGCCACACCACCTCCATCCACGCCCTACTGCTGCCATAACCCATCACCACACCCTTGGCAGTTGAAAACCACCCACATTTATTATCTCACTGGGCTCCAAGTCAGAAGCCCAGTGTTCCTGGGTCTCGGAGCCAAGGTGCTGGCCAGCTGGGCTCTCACGGGAGGCTCTGGGATGAATCTGCTTCCGGGCTTATTGGGGGCGCTGGCAGGATCCAGCTGTGGTTGCAGGACCGAGGTCCCCGTTTCCTTGCTGGGTGTCAGCTGGGCCACCCTGAGCTCCCTGCAGTCCTAGCAAGCGGGCCCCTACATCTCCAGGCCAGCAAGGGGCATGGAGCCCTTCCCAGGCCTGGAACCTCTGAGTCCACTTCTACCACATCTCTCCGCTCTGAGCGGCCAGAGAAAGTTCTCTGCTCAGGGGACCCAGGCGTGCTGCTGCTGCTCAGTCGCTCAGTCGTGTCCGGCTCTTTGTGACCCCACAGACTACAGCACCCTAGGCTTCCCTGTCCATCACCAACTCCTGGAGCTTACTCAAACTCATACCCATTGAGTCGGTGATGCCATCCAACCATCTCATCCTCTGTCGTCCCCTTCTCCTGCCCTCCATCTTTCCCAGCATCAAGGTCTTTTCCAGCGAGTCAGCTCTTCATATCAGGTGGCCAAAGTATTGGGGCTTCAGCTCCAGGTGAGTAACTTAGGACTAATCAACCCATTTCAAGGTTGGTAACCGTAATCACACTCCCAAGTCGCTCCTGTCATGTCACACATCATATTCATAAGTCTTGGAGATTAGGGAGTGGATATTTGGCGGGCAGTGGAGGGATAGTAAGGAATATTCTGTCTCCCACACCATCAAGGAGATATGAGCCCACCATCCTCAGAAAACTTCCCAGATCAAATATATGGCTTAAGTGAATTCTTATAAGGCAAACACCATCAGGTTGAGATTTAGAACACTGCATCTTTTCACCTAATCTTAGCAACTGGATCCACATGAACACAATTTTACATGTGTTAGGACGTTATGACTCAACTTAGTTGAGGGGTGATGAAAAAGTTCATATGGCCCAACCCCTCAGTGTGACTGAGTTAGGTCAAAGTTCATGCCTTGTGTTAATAAACCCGTCTGTAAACACTGACCCACCAAACTCACACCCGAGGGGAGACACGAACAGGCTGGTCATTTGCACAGGTGGCCACCGCTCCCCCAAACCCCATGAATCCCGGGGGTGCCGGGATTTCCTGCCTCTGCTGAGGAAGCAAGAGATCAGCTGTTTACTCCTTTCCCGACTTTAGAGAATAAATAAATAACTGAAGTGTCTCACTTACAAACAATGCTTCTAACAGAACCTAAGTACTTGCAGACAATGAGCTGTGATTCATGTTTGAAAATGAGATAAGAGTTTTACCATTTTCTCTCCCCTCGTGATCTATTCACAGGCCAAGTCGCTGGAAGCATGGCCTGCCCACGGACCCACCAGAGCCCATCTAGGGAGACACAGTCCCCTTATGAGGCTCCAGCCAAAAAAGTTTTGTGGTTGGTGAAAGGGCTCTCTAGGAGTGTTCCCTTAAGCAGAAAGAGCCAGTTAGTTTGTGGAAATGGATTCCTACATCCAGCACTTCCATCTTCCCAGCCAGCCCAGGCCCTGAGAACCAGGGGACCCTCCTCAGGAACTCCCAGACAGGAGGGGCGCCTGGCTCAAGCACCCTTGGCTTCCCCCTGCCCCAAATTGGGAGTTCTAAGCCTGCCTGCCCTCCTTGACAGGAAGTATTTAAAGCTTCTGCTGCTGCTCAGAGTTGGGTTGTCTTGTCATCTTCTCCTGGTGACACTAAGTAGAATAGCCCCTCCTGGTCCCCTGACCGCCTGACCACCTCTCACATCCTTCCCGGAATTGAATCCAAAACCATCCAGGAAACTTCTCTTCTTTGAAACTCTTCAACTTGGGAGTTTTCTTCAAACCAAAATATGAGCCCAAGGTGTAACATCAGAAGGCACTACCATGCATGCATGCTAAGTCACTTCAGTCGTGTCTGACCCTTTGCAACCCCGTGGACTGTAGCCCAGCAGGCTCTTCTGTCCATGGGATTGCTCAGGCAAGCATACTGGAGTGGGTTGCCATGCCCTCCTCCAGGGGATCTTCCCAACCCAGAGATCAAACCCGAGTCTCTTGCGTCTCCTGCATTGGCAGGTGGGTTCTTTACCACTGAGCCACAAAAGCTTCCAGAAGGCATGTGCCTTACTGCAGAAAGGACACAGCCACGGTCGTGCCCAGAGCCGCCTCCCCAGTGGGCAGACCCTGCTCGTGAATGTTCCCTTCAGTCTCGAGACACAAGCCACTATTCAGCAATCTACACCTACAGGGTGCTCACTGACACCATCCAGGCCACCCCAGGAACCAAGAGGATCAAGGTGTCTTAAAACACAGAGTCCCAGGATCAACGTGTGCACCTCACTGGATTTAAAATGGATAACCAACGTGGTCCTACTGTTAACCCAGGGAACTCTGCACACCTCATGTGGCAGCTTGGATGGGAGGGGAGTCTGGGGAGAATGGATACATGTATCTGTACAGCTGAGTCACCCTGCTGTGGACCTGAAATATCACAACACCGTTAATCAGCTAGACTCCAATATAAAATACAAAAAAAATATATATATATATATGATATCCTAAAGAGAAGCCCCTTCCCCATCACCTGGTGGGGGGCTGGGGGAGTTGACCATAAACGAGCTCTAGAGCAACCACCAAGGTTTCAGCGGCGTTCATCTGTCCTCGGCCTCTGTGCAATGGGGGGGGGACAGTAAGCAGACCCCAGTACACAGGACGAGGGGCCAACTCCCAAGCAGGATGGTGGTCTCCTGCCCTCTGCCTGCCTCTCCCCAGAGCTCCAGCTCCTCCTTCATCCCTCAGTGCAACGTTCCCCGAGGGTCAGCCCTCAGCTTAAACGCAGCATCCCAACAGGCTCCCCACAGCCCAGTTACCCCAGCAGGAAACTCCACCCCCCAGACCTCCCTCATCCAATGCAGACAGATGGGGTTATTTCTATGGGTCTGAAGCCATCTGAATGCACACAGGACGTGGCTCAGAAGTTTAGAAACAGAGCTGCCGTCGGAAAGCCCAGCTCTGTTGGGCTGTTGACATTTGTAAACAAGCCTGAGTCTCAGATGCCTAAGTCTCTAAAAGGCAGTGGGAAGGGAATTCAGCCACTGCGGTCCCGAAACAGGGCCGCTCCCGCACTACGACAGCGTGGGCCCAGAGGGGACCTAGGACGGCCCAGGTGCCCACTCTGTGTCTCTGGCATCTTGCAGATAAGCCACTGGCATCACAGAAAGAAAAGAGAGTGCCCTGGGGACAGGCACCACCCAGGAGGCTTCGCAGTAGCCAGAGGCCTGAACCAGACCAGCAGCAGGAGTGGGAAGACACTCTGGGTGACCACACTGCAAAGGTTCAGAGCCTCAGGGGCAAGACAGGCAAGGGACCAAGAACCCCAGGGGGGCATCCCCTGCCTTCGGAGGGAGGCCCAGGTCAGGCAGAGTCCGGCCTGGCTGAGGAGATGATCCAGGGTCCCCACTTTGGACCCTGGAACAGGAGGAAAGAGACTGAAAACCAACTGGGAAGCTATGGAGCTGGGGCAGCAGCCTCAAACCCAGACAGAAGCCTTGGGTGGATAAGTCAAGAGAAGGCAGGAACCCACAGGCCCCGGCAGGCCAAGCCCCGCC
Organism: Moschus berezovskii; assembly: GCF_049115385.1. Taxonomy (NCBI): domain Eukaryota; kingdom Metazoa; phylum Chordata; class Mammalia; order Artiodactyla; family Moschidae; genus Moschus; species Moschus berezovskii. The sequence continues at coordinate 92,323,418 of NC_142471.1, read as the reverse complement.
AGGAGGGCTGCAGGACGCAAGGGGCCCGGGGGACCGTTTGTTTGGCCCTTAAGGAAAGTGTCTGTCTCCGGAATGCATGCGTACTTGGGCAGAAATGTAAACCTGCAACCGAACTCCCCTCACTCCCCTCGCAAACGACAAAGAGCCGCGGAGCCAAAACCCGTCCTGCCCTTCCCAACCCCGCTCCCCGGCTCCGGGGACGCGCTCGGCTGCCGTCCCCAGGGTCCCGCTCCGTCCAGGGCAGGACCACCGAGCTGCCGGGTAGCGCGACGGGCCGCCCCCGGCCGCCCGGGCCACCTCCTCCCGCCCACCCACGCCCCGGAGGAGAGCACAGTTCTCCTCTCCGTGATCGCTGCAACTCGAATCGGTCCACCCGAGAGCCCAGACTCTGAGCACAACTTCACCCGAAAAGAAAAAAAAGGCGCGGCTGAACAATGCCCCCGGGGGCCTCCCGGCCGGGCCCGGCCCAACTGGGATCGCGGAGTCCGGGGGCAAGCCCCGGGAGGCTGGAGGGCTCGGCCGCCGCGGTGCCTGTCCCGAGAGCTGGGTGTCGGAGGGGTCACCCTCGGGACGTGACACAACCGCCGTGCTCCCCCCCCACCAAACACACACACACGCGCGCGTGTCCCCGGCCCGGCTCGCGCGGGCTCCGGAGCGAGCGCGGGGACGGCGTGCGCCCCGGGCGCCGAGTGGGCAGTGCCCGCCGACGGGAGCGCGATCGGACCCCTCGGGCGGGCGGGGAGGGCCGGGGACGCGGGGCTCCGGGCGCCGCGGTCACTCCGCGTCCCCGCCCGGGCCGCCGGCAACAGGCTCCCGGGCGCGCGCCCGGCGGCCCGGGGCCCCGCGCGGCGCGGAGGTGCTCACCCACGCCGTATTTCTCCTCGCGCTTGGTGGGCACCCAGCGCGTCATGCTGCCGCCCGCGCCCCCCGCGCCCAGGCCGCCGCCGCTGCTCTAGGAAACTCCGCGCCTACGCCGCCATTTTCCATCCCTCTCGGGCCGCGGCAGGATGGGGTGGAAAAAGTTTGCGGCGGAGGCGGTGTCATGTGGGACGGGGCGGGCGGGGCGTCGCGGGCCGGATGGGAAAGGCCGGGAGCGCCCGCGGGAGGCGGGCCGCGGCGGGCGGGCAGGCGCGCGCCCTCGGCCCCCGGCGGCCCCGCCCCGCGCTCCGCGCCCACGACCCCCACCCCCGAAGGAGCGCCCACCGCAGGGGTTGCCGTCTCCTCCTGATGTGCGGGACTTCTGCGAGTCGGGGTGCCCTACCGAGGGCTGGATCTCATACGCCCAGAAAGGGGGTGCACTCTGGCCGGGAAGCGGGCAATTCGTGAAACTTCTACAGCAGGGAGGTCAGACCGACTCCCAGTGATGTGAGGTTACCCCCCGCCCCGTCCCCCACCCCTGGCTTGGGGGAGAGACCTGGAGCTGAGCAAACCAGCAGGATCCCTGGGAGGAGCCTTCCCCGGAGCGCGCGGTTCATTCATTCATCATGTTTGGCAAAAGTTAACTGAGCACCTACCCAGTGCCCGGTGCGCTGAGCACCAACTAGCCAAGCTAGGGGTCGGGGGGTGATGGGCAGAATAACAAGAGATAGGTCGGCTCCTAGTGCTTGGGTGCAGACTCCCAAGGAGAGTGCGAAGAGAAGGTGCAGTGCTGGCCTGGGGGCGTGCGGGTGGGGTTAGGCGGCGTTGCGGGAAGGTGACCTCTTGCTGGACTGTGGAGTGAGTGCCTTGACCCGGAGACCTCAGCCTCCTTTGGTCCCAGAAGCCCCTGCTGGCTGAGTAGGACAGGAGGTCTGTGAAGAGGCGGAAGTGGGGAATTGGAGAGAGGGTGCTAGCCTGGAAAGGAAACCCCAGTCCCGGCCTGGAGCAGACACACTGGCCTCTTAGGAACTTGGTATCCACTCTGCTAAGTGTCCTCGGGCCCTTGTGTTTCCCGCGCCAGAAGACTGGGGCTTCAGATGTTCTTCAAGTTAAAACAACACGCACACGTTTATTTTTACTGTAATTTCAGAAAAGAATAGAAAGACCAAAACCAAGAAAAGAAGGAAGGAGACAGCCTCAGGATGGAATACACTTGGTGTCAGCGAATGTTAACTTATATCCCCAAGAACCCTGACAACGGCAGTAGGCCGCGGAGTCTTCAAGAATTTCTTCTGGCTGCCCCAAGTCAGCTGTGACATGTGGGATCTAGTCCCCTGACCAGGGATTGAACCCCAGCCCCCTGCATGGGGAGCTCGGAGTCTTAGCCGCTAGATCCCCAGGGGAGTCCCAGCCTTCAAGGACTTGGAGGAAGGCTCCGTGGGGTAGGGACAGTGCTGGGTGGGGGAGCTCGGGGAAGGGGCTGGTAGGGCCTGGGGAGACCCGGAAAGCCACCACCCTGATGTAGAGAAGGCCTGTCACCTGCCTTCCAGGCCACTTTGAGACAGGGAAATCTCAGCATTCCACCCAGAATACAGACTGATTAAACACTTGAGGATGCCTTAGGAGCTTATCCGTTTGGATGTCTGAGAGGCAACCTCCTGTCCGTAGAGGGTAACATATGACTTGAGAGTCCACAGGAACAACCACAGATTCACAGAAAGTCACAGGCCCTGTTTTACTGATAAAGAACCCGAGTCCCACAGATGGAAGGGGCTGGGCTCCGATCACACGCAGCCACATGCGGGCACTTAAAACCTCCTGTGGGAATTAGAAACCTCCAGAGCTCAGGCCCTGAACCCACGGCTGGTCACCCTGACCCTTGAAAGTGTGAAGGTGCTGTCCAGGAGAAGCAGGAGACTCTGGGACTAGTGACATGATGGCCTGACCTACTCTAGCTCAGAACAGGCTTCCTGAGGAAACAGAAGCTGCCCAGACTTTAAGGAAAAATGGAGACCAGCAGGGGGAACGGCATGTGCAAAGGCGCTGGTGTGGGAAGGAGCACAGATGCTTCAAGGAGCTTCAACCTTCCCCGGAGCACAGGAAACCGGGGGAAAAGGCCAAGGAATGAGCCTGTAGTAGAAGGGTCTTGTTGGTCTTATCAGGAATGTGGAATTCTGCCAAGAAAACCTGGGAAACATTTTAATGATACTGATCTCTCTTGTGTTCAATGTTTTGGTTTTGCTTCTGTGGCTATACATGGAGGCATATGGCACATTGTAGTGAAAGACAAGGAGCTTGAGAGCCACATGCTCCTCGGAGTCCTGGCCTTCCTTTGCCAGCTGTGTGACCTTCTCTCTCTGCTTCTCGCCTGTTCTGCTCCTGAACCTTAGGGTTCTGATAGCTCTGAGAATCAAAGGGGAAGATACAGCTGCACAGGTGAGACATCCTCTGGTTATAGCTGGTTTTCTCATCTGATGCTGCCCCCAGGGATTTTGCCTAATAACATCATGGTTCACACTTTCTATAAGTTTCCACTTTCACTCTGATACAAGAGACCCACTGAAAAAAATACATATATATGGCATGGGACTTGCATATTTTTATAAGACTGTGATAAAAGTAAATTTCTTGGAACTGCCCTGGTAGTTCAGTGGCTCAGCCTACTCCCTCTCACTGCAGAGGGCCCAGGTTCAATCCTTGGTCAGGGAACTCAATCCCACACGCCACGACTGAAGACCCTGAGTGCTGCGACTAAAGATTCTGCATGCTGCAACTAATACTTGGCACAGTCAAATAATTTAAAAAATAAAAATAAAAAATAAATTTCTGAAACAATTTTAAAACTCCAGATGAACCACAGATCATGTGTTGGAGACAATGAGGTTTTGATGCCGTTATTTCAACGTGTGCCCAAGCTTAGCCACCATCCATGCAGCTTTAAGAGGTTTGTCAACGTTCCCTGGCTGTCTCCAGCAGTGGTCCCATAATGAGGCTGGAAACTGAGTCCAGGCCTGGCTCCTTGCCCTGTGGTTGCATGAGCTCTAGATTGGCACTGTCTCCAACTCCACGAGCCCTGGGGGTTTTAGTGAGTTGGCATTTTTAACTCCTGCGTCGCCGCGGGTGGGCCCCTGAGCTCAGTCATCCCTCCCGGGCATCGCACAGGAATCGGGTCTCTGCTGGCTTGCAGGTGTGACGCGCCCAACGGCACTGCATTTCCCAGCAGGCCAGGCCTGAGGATCAGTGGGGGTTCAGACTAGGGGCTCCTCCCAAGATAAGGCAGAATGCTAAGAGGGGGCCATGAAAAAGCATAAATGCCATTGCATTACACGTTATTTAGATTTTGAACATTAAAATTAATTTGTTTCATTGGAGAAAGTTTTCCATATTCACAATGCAAACCCGGGAGGTCAATTCAGCAAAATCTTGGCTGGTGGAGTTGCCAGAAGGCACAGAGAATGGGGGAGAGGGGCATGAACAGAGGCGAGTAAGACAGAGATGTGGGGATTTCACGTACTACATCAAGGGGCTTCCTCATAGGCCACTCGCCACCTGAAAAGGGAAGAATACAGTGTGCAGTGAGGCATATACTCGCTGCCGCTTTGATCCTGCAGCAGATGTTAGCATTGTATTACATGGCCTAGCATGTGGCCACAGCGCTTAATGTCACACAGAAGGAAAAAGTATAATCCCCCTCTCCCTGCAAAAAAAAAGTATACTCTAGACTTCACATCTAAATTCCAGGTTACAGGAAAAAGAGAAGACTGAGGAAAAAGTTAAGTGACACCACAAGAACCCTTGAGAACCCCTTGTTTAGGATGCTTAGATTTAAGATCTTTCAACTCAAGAATGGTACAAAAGTGCTCTGCGTTTGGTGCAAAACTTAGCTTGAATTCTGAATTTTTAATCTTTTCCAATACTTTGGTAACCTGATGCAAAGAACTGACTCATTTGAAAAAACCCTGATGTTGGGAAAGATCGAAGGTGGGAGCAGAAGGGGATGACAGAGGATGAGATGGCTGGATGGCATCACCCACTCAATGGACATGAGTTTCAGTGAGCTCTAGGAGTTGGTGAAGGACAGGGAGGCCTGGTGTGCTGCAGTCCGTGGGGTCGCAAAGAGTCGGACACGACTGAGCGACTGAACTGAACTGAATCTTTTCCTGGACTAATAACACAGTTCTATCTCCTGACGCTGGGCAGCAGGTGGGAGCCACAGCTCCCAGTCAGCCCCCATCAGAAGGGGAAACGAGCAGTATACAGACAATCGTTCTGTACCCAGACAACCCACCATTCTGCTCCTTAGCTCAGTACAGGGTCCAATCAATTACACAAAATGTCCAACACGTTCTTAGAAAGCACGCTTTGTTTTGCCCCACTGTAGGCTAACTTAAGTACTCTATCAAAAACATAAAAGTCAGGGGACACTTCCCTGGTGGTCCAGTGGTTAAGATTCCATGATTCCAATGCAGGGGACACACGTTCAACCCCTGGCCACAGAACTAAGATCCCATATGCCTCCTGGTCGGGCCAAAGATTTTTCTTTTTTTTTTTTTTTAATATTCTAAGTGTGTTTCACGTAGACTTGGCTAAGTGATGATGTTTGGTAGATTAGTGTGTTAAATATATCTTCAACTTAATGATATTTTCAACTTACAGTGGATATATTGGGGTGTAACCTTATTGTAAGTTGAGGAAATCCTGTATAGTTGCATGAAGATAGAAGGAAGGCTTTTCCATAGGACACTGGTCTGGTGTCAATGAAAGTGAAAGTGTTAGTCACTTAGGCCTGTCTGACTCTTTGTGACCCCATGGACTGTAGCCCACCAGACTCCTCTGTCCATCCATGGGATTCTCCAGGCAAGAGTACTGGAGTGGATTGCCATTCTTTTCTCCAGAGGATCTTCCCTATCCAGGGATTGAACCTGGGTTTCCTACAATTGTAGGCAGATTCTTTACCGTCTGAGCCACCAGGGAAGTCCAATAAGTCAGTATAATTAAAAAAAAAAAAATGAGAAAGAACTGTTCTAGATTTTGAAAGATTTAAGAAATTAAAGAAATGCACTTCTTGACTGGATACTACTCTTAGCAAACCAACTCTGAGAGTTGTTAAGGATAAGAGACAATTTTAACTGTGAACCAATAGTAGATAATATTTTTAAATTACTATTTTGCCAAGTGTAATAATATTATTATTAATATAACTATTAATAATAGTTATTATATTATTATATAATAATATAGATAATATAGCAAAATAAATCCTTAGGACTTCCCTAGTGGTTTGGTGGTTGAGAATCCGCCTGTCAATGCAGGGGATGTGGGTTCAATACCTGGTCTGGGAAGAACACAGTTGTCTCAGGGCAACTAAGGGCACGGGCCACAACTTCAGGGCCTGAGCTCTAGAGCCTGTGAACTGATACTGCTGAGCCCGTGCACCCTGGAGCCCGAGCTCCGCAATAAGAGAAGCCACCAGAATGCAACAGAGAGTAGCCCCCACGTGCCACAACTAGAGAAAGCCCAAAGGCAGCAGTGAAGACCCAGCCCAGTCAAAAATAAATACATTTTTTGGGAAAAGTCCTTATGTTTAAGAGATGCATGCTGCAGTGTTTAGAAGTGTGTCATTTACTTTAAAATACTACAGCAATAAAAAACAAAAAGATGAAGCAAGATTGTTCAGTCTAGGTGATAGGTTTCTGCGTGTTTCATCTTTATGTTTGAAATTTCTTAATAAGTAAAGTTAAAGCAGGGGAAGGGAAGGGATTGAGATGTGAATACCAGCTTATGAAACAGTTGCCTGGACCGGCCTCACTGCAGCCACCTGGGCTCTGCTTTACATTCCAGGTGCCCTGCTCAGCATTCTCCGCGAAGATCATTAAGGCAGACCCTTGATGTTAAACTTCAGCCAGCTCCGTAGAGCAAATAGGTTGTTCGGTAGAGGATGCTGCCTGCAGAGCCCATGTGCCTGGCGGGCAGACGTGCCTGTGATTATAAATGCAGACCACGCTGAGTACACACAGAAATGAGCCTGGGACTGCGGGCCGGGCCGCCCGCAGAAAGGGGTTATCGCTGTGCAGTCACTTGGTCGCATCTGACTCTTTGTGGCCCCGTGGACTGCAGCGCGCCAGGCTTCCCTGTCCTTCACTTTCTCCTGGAGCCTGCTCAAATTCATGTCAATTGAGTCGATGATACCAGTCAACCATCTCATCCTCTGTCACCCCCTTCTCTTCCTGCCTTCAATCCTTCCCAGCATCAGGGTCTTTGGAGTCAATTCTTTGCATTAGGTGGTCAAGGTATTGGAGCTTCAGCTTCATCATCAGTCCTTCAATGAATATTCAGGACTGATTTCCTCTAGGATGGACTGGTTGGATCTCCTTGCAGTCCAAGGGACTCTCAAGGGTCTTCTCCCGCACCACAGTTTGAAAGCATCAATTTTTCGGCACTCAGCCTTCTTTGTGGTCCAACTCTCACAGTAGTACATGACTACTGGAAAAACCATAGCTTTGACTATATGGGCCTTTGTCGGCAAAGTGATGTCTCTGCAGATATTTCTTCAGGAGGGGGAGCATCCTGAAACAGAGGGAGCCCTGGGTCCAGGTGGCAAGGCCCAAGAGAGTCGAGTTCTTGCTCCTGGAGGCTGGATTCCCTCAGGGTCCAGTCAGCACTGGGTAGTGTTCACAGATTCAGGCAGACACATGACCAACATCTTGGCAGCTGTCTGACTCTGGGAAAGTTACCTGGGTGTTCCACATTTCCTCATTTTAAAAGTAGCCTGACTTCTAGAGCATATGGAAGATTTAATGAGATAACGGTGCAGAGCTTCCACTGGGAGGGGATCCAGATAAAGTGGTGGTTTTCAGTAACAGACACAAGGTACTGCAGGGCTGTGACCCTGAAGAAGAGAAATGAATGTGGCGCATCTTATGGCAGCCCAGCTGGCTTCCTGGAGGCAGTTTCTGGGCTGCAGCACAGGAAGGGGAACTAAACTAAGCCTGGGGTCTCACTCACTGAAAATAGATGTGAGAGTTCAGAGACACCAAGGCTGCTAGGACTCGCAGGTCATGGGGCCCAGGAGAAGGGAGCTGTCCACACGAGAGATAATTCCAGAGATCTGCAGAAGGATTCCACTGAGTCTCTGAGTACTAATGCACATGAGGATCGAAACTCCTATGAATCTGGCTGTGGAAAGAACACCAGGAAGTAGCAGGCCCCAAATAATTCCCAGAGCTCACAGGGGAGTTGGTGCTACCTTCAGCCACAGTGGACAGACCTCATAATATAGAGTGGAACAAGTGGAGACCTCCTAAGGATCTCACCTTCACAGTGGGACTACATCAGACCTAGACCAAAGGCTGCTCTAGTAAATTATGAAGCTGAAAAGCAAGCCTAGATGAATGAAGCTGAGCCCAAGTAAAGTAACAGCATACCATAACAAAATCCAGTGCTATTTAAAAGAATACAATAAAATCCAGCACCCAACGATATAAAGTTCACAATGTCTGGCATCCAACCAAAAATGACCAGACATGCAAAGATGCAGGAAAACGTGACCTGTAACCCGGGAAACGAAACCCATCAGTAGAAACAAACACAGAAATGACAGCGATGATGTCATTGTTAACAGCAGACCAAGACCTTAACACAGGGTTGTCAGTATGCTCCAAGTGCTCAGGAATGTAGAGGAAAGCATAAAAATGGTGAGGAAAGAAGTGGGACCATAAAGTCGGAGTCAGTGCTCGTAAATGGGAGCAGTGTTATTGTCATAGTGGGATTAGCAGCAGAGGATGAGATGCTTAGAAAGCATCACCAGCTCAATGGACATGAACTTAAGCAAACTCTGGGAGACAGTGGAGCACAGGGAAGTCTGGCAGCTGCAGTCCATGGGGTTGCAAAGAGTCGAACATGACTTAGCAACTAAACAAGAACAGTAACCTCTAAAGCAACTAAACAACAACAGTAACCTCTAAAGCACCTTATTCTCTTCGGGAAATTCTGGGATTCTCCCAGCCTCTTCCTTTTTAACTTATTTAGATGAGCCACTTCTGGCCTCTGGTTTTCAGAGTGCTCTCAGCTTTTAGCCGGGGCCTGGGTGAAGAGGCAGAGTCAGAAAGAGGGGTATCTGCCCCTCCCCCACCCTCCATCTTTGGGGGATGCCATTCTGGCTGTCCTTTGGGGACCCATGGTTATGCACTCAAGTTTGTCCCCCAAATTCTTGTGTTGAATCCCCAATACCCAGTACCTCAGAATGTGACTGTAGTTGGAAATAGGGCCTTTCAAGAGATGATTAAGTTAAATTGAGGCCATTAGGATGGACCCCGCTCAATCTGACTGGTGTCCTCATAAAAGGAAAAAATCTGGACTCACAAAGAGACCTCAGGGGGTCTTCCCCAGCGGTCCAGTGACTAAGACTTCACATTCCCAATGCAAGGAGCCCAGGTTCCATCCCTAGTCAGGGAGCTAGATCCCACATGCTGCAACTAGAAGTCTGCGTGCTGCAACTAAAGATCCCGCATACCACAGCGAAGACCTGGCACAGCCAATAAAGAACTATATATTAAAATGGAAAAGGGAGAGAAAGAGAGACTTCAGGGGTGCATAATGGAAAGAAAGGCCCTATGAGGACACCACCTGAAAATGGCCGCAGAGAGCAGCTTCAAGGAGATGCCAACCTGCTGACACCTCGATCTCAGACTCACGGCCTCCAGAACAACAAGCAATTCGTCTCTACTCCCTAGGTTCTTGCAGAGTCTCCTGCACAGCAGCTGCCTAGGGCTCCCGCTGGCATCCTCACCCAGGCCACCTTGAGAGCTTGGGGCAGGATGTGGGCTGCAGGGTGGGAGTCTGGCCCGGTTCCAGGGCCTGGCTGGTGCCATCTGACAGTTCAGACCGAAGAGGCAGCACTTCCTCTCTGGAGCCGCGCAGCCTGACCCCTGATCAGAGGGTCCTTCTCGGCCAGCACGGAGGAGTCCAGGTGAGTGCCAACCTACAAAAGGCAGGCAGGGGCTGCCAGTCAGGGCACTCCGGGGGCTCAGCCACTCAGTCGTGTGACTCTCTGTGAGTCCATGTACTGTAGCCCGCCAGTCTCCTCTGTCCAGGGGATTTCTGGCAACAGTACTGGAGCGGTGGCCGTTTCCCGCTCCTGGGGATCTTCCTGACCCAGGGATCAAACCCATGTCTTCCACATTGCACCTGGGAAGCCCACGGGGCTCAGACACATATGCACACCCACACCCCTGCCTCCAGAGGCCTAGGGATATCCAGAGGAAGGAGACATTCATACCACCTGAACGAATCAGGGAAAGCGGACCAAGAGGTGGCCATCGAGGTGAGAAGGTGAGACCCGAGGTGTCACTTCAGGCAAGAGGATTAGTGTGAGGAGTGGCCGGGGTCTGGGAAGCCCTCCGGGCTGGGTGCCTGGGATGGAGCAGGGAGGTGAGATGAAGAATAGGGGGGGACGTGGGGCCAGAGGGTAAGGCATGACCCCCAAGCCAAGGGGACAGCAAGGCCCAAATCTGTGCTTTAGGACGCTCACCCTGGAGGCCCGAGAGACAATGGGCTGAGGAAAAGAAACTGGATCTGGAAAGTGAGTTAAGGGAAGAGGGGGGTCAATTGGGGAAGTCTTTAGAGTTTTGAATTTCACAAATGAAACAGGTGCATGATAACACTTAATTTACTGAGAACACGCCCACCAATGCACTAAGAGCTTGTCATCCTCATAATAATAACCTGGGAGTTAGGAGCTATGGTTAGCCCATTTTACAGATGAGGAAACTGAGGCTCCTAAAGGTTTCTCTGTAGCTTTCCCAGAGCTCACAGATAGGAAAGCAGTGGAGGGGACTTTCCTGGCGATCCAGTGTTTAAGAATCTGCCTTGCAATGAAGGGGACGCAGGTTCTATGCCTGGTCAGGGAACTAAGATCCCACATGCCATGGGGGCAGCTAAGCCCACATGCCACAACTACTGAGCCCTTGCACTCTAGAGCCTGTGTACCATGATGAAGAGCTCACGCAGCCAAGAAATAAGAAAGGAAAGGCAATAGCATTCAGATGGAGCCCAGATTGCAGCGTCAGATCACAGACTCTGAGCCACCTGCGTGGATTTGGTCCTGACAACGGCCCATCTATGGGGTGGGCAGGATGGGCGATGCTCTTGTGTTGGCAAGGGTCGGTGGGCCTGCAGCCCAGGCTCCAGGCTTCTATTCTCAGGGACCAGTGCTCCTTGGATCTCCCTGTCGCTGGGTCTTAGTGGCACAAAGGCCCTCGTAGAAACTGTGTAATTCTCACTGCCCAGTCAACACAACAGCCCCTTAAGCCCCAAATCATGACTGGATGGAGGTGCAGGCTGGCAGGGCAGCCAGGCCTCCCTGACCGTCATCAGCTCCTGGAGCTTGTTCAAACTCGTGTCCATCGAGTCGGTGATGCCATCCAACCATCTCATCCTCTGTCGTCCCCTTCTCTTCCTGCCTTCAATCTTTCCCAGCATCAGGGTCTTTTCCAATGAGTCAGTTATTTTCATCAGGTGGCCAAAGTATTGGAGTTTCAGCTTCAGCATCAGTCCTTCCAGTTAACATTCAGAACTGATTTCCTTTAGGATGGACTGGTTGGATCTCCTTGCAGTCCAAGGGACTCTCAAGGCCAAGGACGCCCAGGCCCTAGAGGGCACCTAAATGGAAGACAGCCTAGCCCAGTGCCTGTGAGCCTTGCTCCCTCTGGGTCGTTTCATGCCACCCCAGCCTTGGTCAAATGTCAGTCAATGAGGTTTTTTTTCATCCCCCAAGCAGTTGAGCCCCCACTCTGTGGCACTCACAGAAGCCCTCTCCCCGGAGAGGGCATCTACCTGGACTGACTTACCTGGTCCTCTAATTTAAATTATCTGTGACTGTCCCACAGGCTGGGAGAGAGGCTTTATGCATCTTATCTGCAGAGCCTGCGCTCAGGGCTCATAAGAGCAAGATGAAAGCAACCATAATACTAAAAGGCAACCTCTATTGAGCTCACGTATTATCTCATTTAATGACAGCCTATCGTTGCAGATAGCCGTGGGGGAGCATGTCACGGATGGCCTGGAGGAGGGTGGGGTGTAATAACTGTCAGCTGCTGTTATCAGCAGAGTCGGAGCTGGGTAGATGGCTGTTGAGTGTGAGGGACTGCGTGAGCACCTGGAGTGGGTCAGCCTCAGTTCTGGGCGCTGCGGGAACCACACCCAAGGCGGGCTCTCGGTGACCCAAGCTGGCATCCTGGCCTGAGGAGCCACCGATGCCCCGGGCCAGGGCACAGCTAAGTGACAGTGGGGCCAGAGCCCACCTTAGTTAACACCGCCTTGAACCTGCACAGAACTCCTGTGACTCAGCATCGTGGAAGGCCCACTCCCCAGCTCTTCTCAAGGAAGACAGCAAGCCTGGGCTTGCAAATGTGTCCACCGAGACACCCTCTTAACTTTCGGGCCCAGAGGCAGGGACACGCCCATGCCTCATGCCTGCCTGGCATCCCTAAGGACCTGTTGTTAAGTTGCTAAGCCTTATCTGACTCCTTGAGACTCCAAGAAGTGCAGAACATCAGGCTTCTGGTCCTCACCATCTCCCAGAGTTTACTCAAACTCATGTCCATCGAGTCGGTGATGCTATCCAACCACCTCATCCTCTGTCGTCCCCTTCTCCTCCTGCCTTCAGTCTTTCCCAGCATCAGGGTCTTGTCAATGAGTCGCTCTTCACATCAGGTGGCCAGAGTACTGGAGCTTCAGCTTCAGCACCAGGACACCGGGTGACGAGGAAGCGGTGTCTGGCCTGAGTCAGACACACACCCGGGCCCTGCAGGGCCTCCCAGAGCGTGCCGGGCTCAGCTCAGGGCAGGATGTGTGCACAGCGTGCCCACTGTGTGCTGGTCCTGGGATGGTCCGCGATTAACACCCCTCAGGAGCGCCTAGGCTGGAGGACCGCAGACCAAGGAGCAGCTGAGAAATCTCGTAAGCGCAGGTGAGCACAGAACAGCCCGGGCCGTGCCCCTGAACCCACCCCTCTCCTACCACGCGGGGTGCGTCTGCTTGCCCAGCATTGTCTGTGCTATGACTTGCTTACCATTTCTTCCTTAAAAGCCAAAAAAGTAAGTTGATTGTAAAAAGGAGAACTAGTCCTACTTGCCATAAATAGAAAGGAAGTGAAAAACAAAGGGCTGGCTACCTGGAGAGGGAAGTCCATCCACAGGTCCACTCCGTTCTCTGGAAGGCCCCTCACCCCCGAGGGGAGACAGAGCTGAGGGGTGGGGGCCCGGGAAGGGTTTCCAGGAGAGGGTGGTTCTGCAGCAGAGGCCTGGTCCTGCGGTGGTCGTGGGGTTGCGGGGCAACACGGGTGAGAGTGAGTGAGGAGGGGCTCCACCAGCAGAGGGCGCAGCAGAGCCCAGAAGGAGTGTGCGTGGGAGTGTGCTTGTGCGCAGCAGAGCCCAGGGTGTGCGTGTGCGTGTGCGTGTGTGCGTGTGCGTGTGTGTGCGCGTGTGCGTGTGTGTGCGTGTGCGTGTGTGCGCGTGTGTGCGTGCGCGCGTGCGCGTGTGCGTGTGCGTGTGGGCACGTGTCCCTGGAAACTGTCTTGGTCTCTTCTGGGCTGTGTAGCGTCAGTCACTCAGTGGTGTCCGACTCTTTGTGACCCCATGGACTGTAGCCCGCCAGGCTCCTCTGTCCGTGGGATTCTCCAGGCAAGAACACTGGAATGGGCTGCCATGCCCTTCGCCAGGGGATCTTCCCAACCCAGGGATCGAACCCATGTCTCCTGCATTGCAGGCAGATTCTTTACCATCTGGGCCGCCAGGGAAGCCCTGCGGGCGGCTGTAACAGAATGCGATAGACTTGATAGAGACATTTGCCTCTCACAGCTCTGGAGGATGGAAGTCCAAGGCCCAGGCTCCCACAGGCCCGTCTGGTGAGGACCCACTTCCGGGTTCATGGCACCATTGTGCCATGTCTTCACAGGGCAGAGGGGGTTCCAGGGCTCTGCAGGGGCCCTTTTATAAGGAGCCCCCCTTAGGAGCCCTCCGCCCTCATGACCTAATCACCTCTTTAAGGTCACACCTAGTAATCTCATCACATTTGGGGTAAGGATTTAATGTATGGATTTTGGGGGGAACAGAGACATCAAACGTGGAGATTCTGTGTTACCAGCAGGCAAAGGCAGGGAGAGCGGTTAGCAGGGAGCAGAACCTGTGGTGAGACGTGAGTTAGCTTTTCCTCGGGGTTGGAAATGGCACGAACCCGTAGCTGGAGAAACAGAACTCTCCCAAGGCAGAGGCAGAGGTCCAGCCTTCAGTGCAATTTCAGGTCTCTGGATCTGGGGACATACATTCCTGAAGAAACAGTTTCTGGGCCCTCCTATCCCCGCTTCCCCTCTGACCCAACTGCTGGTGAGAGGCCAGGTAGAAGGATGCTCCAGAGGCATTTGGGAAGAATTCTTTCTGCGTCTACCATGGTCGACGTTAACTCTGAGATCCCCGGTGGCTCAGCCTTAAAGAATCCACTTGCAATGCAGGAGATGCAGAGATGCGGATTCGATCTCTGGGTCAGGAAGATCCCCAGGACGGGGAAATGGCAACCCTGTCCAGTGTTCTTGCCTGGAGAATTCCGTGGTCAGAGGAGCCTGGGAGGCTACAGTTCATGGGGTCACAAAGAGTCAGACACGACTGACTAAACAACAGCACAGAGACCCCACCCCCACCCAACCCCAGGTAAACACAGGAATAGTTTCCAGGGTGGACCTGCAACGTTTTCATCGTGTTAAAAAAATTAAAACTTCTAACTATTTAAAGTGTATCGTAATTTCAATATAGGGCTTCCCTGGTGGCTCAGATGGTAAAGCGTCTGCCTACAATGTGGGAGACCCAGGTTCGATCCCTGGGTCAGGAAGATCCCCTGGAGAAGGAAGTGGAAAGCCACTCCAGCACTCTTGCCTGGAAAATCCCACAGATGGAGGAGCCTGGTAGGCTACAGTCCATGGGGTTGCAGAGTCAGACATGACTGAGCAACTTCACTTTAATTTCAATATGCATGGAATTCCAACTTTGGGTGAATGCAGCTTTCAAAGAGATCTTCAGTCCCTATTTTTTTTCCATCTTGCCTAGACTCCATGCAAGGCTTGTGGAATCTTAGTTCCCCAATCAGGGACTGAACCCAGGCCACAGTGGTGAAAGCACCAACTCCTAACTACTGGGCCATCAGGGTTGGGACCTTGTGGGACCATCCCACCTTTTTTTAGTCAGCGGAATGAAACAGTTTTAAGAATCAGGTGCTCTTGGTGTATTCCAGGCAGCTTGATATTCTTCTTTTCTTTCCAGTATAAATAGTAGTGGAGAAATTCTGCAAGAAATAGCATCACTTGAATGGGATTTCCTAAGGCTATAAAATCTGTAGCTTGAGGCTCTCCTGCGGCAGGTGAAGGAAGCAGTCACAGCGAGGACTCGGGGTGGTGTGGGGAGCTGTAGGGAACGGGGCCACTCTCCCTGCTGGTGGCGGACAAAGCCTCGGAGTCTGTGGAGCTGACCCCAGGGGCCGCGGGGCTCCTAGGGAGCGGATGAGGGTGGCCTGGGGCCACTCTCCCTGCTGGTGGCGGACAAAGCCTCGGAGTCTGTGGAGCCGACCCCAGGGGCCGCGGGGCTCCTAGGGAGTGGACGAGGGTGGCCTGGGGCCACTCTCCCTGCTGGTGGCGGACAAAGCCTCGGAGTCTGTGGAGCCGACCCCAGGGGCCACGGGGCTCCTAGGGAGCGGACGAGGGTGGCCTGCTCTCTTTGATCCCCCACAGCACCCAGCACGCCTGTGGCTGAGAGCTAGCGAGACTGAGCGCTTGCTTCAATGATGGAGCATTTCAGATATGGATTTGGGTTCATCCCTGCCCATTTTTTCTTATTCTGCTTTTCGGACAGAGCGGAGGTCTTCCAGGCTGTGGTCCTTCCCTCCAGGAGCTCCTGCAGGTAGAACTCTGAGGCCGCTTGAAGTCAAAAGCCCGGCCTAGATGCTGACTCAGAGAACGGACTTGTGGACACGACTTGGGGAGGAGAAAGTGCCAGTAGCTCAGCCGTGTCTGACTCTTTGCGACCCCATGGACTGCAGCCAGGCCCCTCTGTCCATGGGATTCTCCAGGCAAGCATCCTGGAGTGGGTGGCCATTTCCGCCTCCAGGGGATCTTCCTAGGGATCGAACCCAGGTGTTCCACCTTGCAGGCAGATTCTTTACCGTCTGAGCCCCCAAGGGAAGCCCCTCTGAGCTTCCCGCCCTCTGGGAAGAGAGGGTGGGACTGAGAGAGGACCACTGACATATACACACCACCATGTGAAAATAGCCGGTGGGAAGCTGCTGTGTAACACAGGCAGCTCAGCGATGACTTACAGGGGTGGGAGGCTCAGGAGGGCGGGCCTGTGTGTACACATAGAGCTGATTCACGCTGTTGTACAGCAGAAACTAACATAACATTGTAAAGCAATTATTAAAAGATTAATT
Organism: Moschus berezovskii; assembly: GCF_049115385.1. Taxonomy (NCBI): domain Eukaryota; kingdom Metazoa; phylum Chordata; class Mammalia; order Artiodactyla; family Moschidae; genus Moschus; species Moschus berezovskii. Next base: position 92,307,092 of record NC_142471.1, on the reverse strand, counting down.
TAAAGAAAAAGAGCCCTGCCTGGTCCCTTTACCTGCAGCTGCTGTGAGTGTGGGCTGTTCCCTTGGCAGTATCGCCACCCCCGAGCCCAAGGAGAGTTCCCACAGTCCCCCAGACTGAGCCAGTGACTGCCGGTGGGAGGCATAGACTAGGACTTGATGCCTCCGAGTGGGACAGCCGCCCCGCCCCCGCCGCCAGCCTTGGGTTTGTCTGAAGCCAGTCTTCTGGCCGAGTTCCTCCTCCCCGCCGCAACCCTATCTCTTTCCTTCCCGAGAGCCATCACCTTAGCACAGCATCACCCAACAATAGATTTTTCATTTCCGGCTACTTCCAGAGAAACTGCCCTCGGGAGGTTTGTTAAAGAGGCCAGTGTCCAGGGTAGGAGGGAGAAAGAAGAGCATTTGTAGAGCCCCGGAGAGAAGGGGGTGTCCCCCCAGATTGAGAAGGGGACCTAGGAATTCACTACCCCTGGCACTGAGGCTGCCCGCTTAAGCACACAGCGCAGGCCCAGAGGAGAGACCCTGAACTCCATGCCTGGCGGGCGGGGATCGTGCTGGTGACAGTGAAGGCTGGGGGAATTCCAGTCCCTAGAAGGGGACTAGGAGTGTCCTAGTGCTAGGGATTGTCCTAGGGCTCAGGACTGGAGGTGACAAGATTTCCTGCTCTGACGGGGCTTACAGCCCAGAGAAGCACAGGGGATAAAAGGGCAGATTAGCCAGATGATGGGAGAAGATGACATCTGAGCTGACCTGAATAAGAAGAAAGGGGTTTGTGAAAAACTGGGGAAAGAAGGTTTTGATTGAGGGAACAGCAACTGCAGTGGTCCAGAGGCAGGAATGCGCCTGCTGGATGCTGGGGTCAGTCTGGGATGGAAGGGAGAAGGCAGAAGGTGTGAGTGTGGGGCGGGGGAAGGATGGGAGGCAGAAACCATGCCTTGGAATTACTCAGCACCAGGTACAATCATTTATTTATATGCGTATATTGTGTGCTAAGTGGCTTCGGTAATGTCCACCTCTGTGAGATTCCATGAACTGTAGCTCTCTAGGCTCCTCTGTCCATGGACTTTTCCAGGCAAAGATACTGGACTGGGTTGCCATTTCCTCCTCCAGGGGATCTTCCCGACCCAGGGATCAAACCTGTGTCTCCTGCATTGGCAGACGGGTTCTTTGCCACTAGCACCACCTGGGAAGCCCATGAGTGGGCTTCTAATATAGTGAAGACTTCTAATATACACATAATATAGTATATATATTTATGATTATGTTTTATCTTTCACAAGGACCTCTGCCATGCTGGGCTTGACCTGCAGGCTGAGGGCTCTGGGACTGCGGAAAGCCTGGGTTCTTCCCACTGTCAAGGAGCTCCTAAGACCAGTGGCTCAGTGGTAAAGAATCTGCCTGCCAATGCTGAAGACACAGGAGATGCAGGTTTGATCCCAGAGTCTGGAAGATCTCCTGGAGAAGGACGTGGTAACCTACTCCAGTGTTCTTGCCTGGGAAACCCCATGGACAGAGGAGACTGGCGGGCCACAGTCCATGGGTCACAAAGAGTCAGACATGACTGATTGAGCAGGCAGGCAGACTGGATCTGGAACCCTAGTATTTCTGAGGTTCCTCATAATGGCATCGTTCCACTTTTCAGAAATGACAATACAATAGTCTCCTTATTCTTTAGGTTCACATCTACACTCTCAGGCTCTGGGGGATGGATGCTTCAGCAGGTAAAGTTACCTGGGCAGACACCGGCAGTGTCCACAGTTCAGTTCAGTCACTCAGTCGTGTCTAACTCCTTGTGACCCCATGGACTGAAGCACACAAGGCTTCCCTATCCATCACCAACTCCTGGAGCTTACCCAAACTCGTGTCCATGGAATTGGTGATGCCATCCAACCATTTCATCCTCTGTCATCCCCTTCTCCTCCTGCCCTCAATCTTTCCCAGCATCAGGGTCTTTTCCAATGAGTCAGTTCTTTTCAAATGAGTCAGTGTCCATGCTGATGCAGAAAATGGCCTGAACTTTAAGAAAGGCAGCACTTCATCTTGCTTTCATGCTGGTTCCCCTTGCCTTGACGGATGCCCAGGGATGTTTTTCACTTCAGCAGTGGGGTTAAGGTGTCAAAAGGCAAGCCCAACATCTCTGTAGGTTCCCAGTGGCTGGGTTTGCAAGTCATTGGCTCTAGAAGCTCAGAAGCAAGGTGCCCATGGAAGGATGATGCCACAGGGCATGGGACGAAGGTGGGCCAGAGCCAAGACAAGTCCACAGTGAAGTCTGCTCCCAGTTACTTGGATCTATTCATTAGTTTGAGGGGAGCCCTTGGCTCACGTCCAGATGGGCATAGGTGACCTTAAGTGACCAAACTGGACTCTACTTTTCCAAGGAAATCACAGAATCTCAGATTGTCTCACTGGTTGTCTCGAGCAGATAATAGAGAAGTACGGTTTTGTTCTATTGAAGAAACATGACTTAATCCTGGACCTGAAAGCAGGAGCTGTGTGGGTGAATGTCTCTATTCTGCAGACTAGAAAAGCCACACAGAGCCTGGCGAAACAAAGCTAGAGGATACGTTTTTTATGCATTCTGATTCCTAGAGTGATTTGAAATGCGTCTTTGTCTTATAGACATCATTATTCCATAACGTAGAGAACAGGAGACAGATCAGGTCTGCGCTTTCAGAAGGCGGCTTGTCCTTATGGGGTAGAACTTTGTTTTTACATTTTAAAATCTTTTTATTACAAAATGAATCAAAAATTCAGAAAACTCCCCAAATCAAATAGATGACTGAGCAAATTCTTTCAAGGCAAACTTCATTAGGTTGAGAAATAAAGCTCTGCCGGCTACCCTGAAGCCCCCGCAGATAGATGCCTGCCCCAATCACAACCCCTTCTCTGGCCCCAGATGCGACTGCTATCCTGACTTTAAATTTCTTGTGCTTTTTGATATTTTTTTTTCCTTTCTAAAAATATTTATTTATTTTTAATTGGAGAATAGTTGCTTTACAATATTGTGTTGGTTTCCACCATCCGTTCAGTTCAGTTCAGTCGCTCAGTCGTGTCCGCCTCTTTGAGACCCCTGGTTTCCACCATAGATTAACATAAATCAGCCATCGGTGCGTACCCACCCTCCTGAACCTCCCTCCTACCTTCCACCCCATCCTGCCCTCGTGCTTTATGAAAAGAATTCTTCAATCGCCCAAATTTGCATCACTATCCACTCTTGAAACAAAACTTTTTCTCCATTCACAACACTTCTGACAATAACTATGGATTTTCCACATTGTCCAGTGATTCTCCAGTTTTCCTACACCAGTTGGTGTCCTAGGGTTTAATTCAATCTTGACACTACCTGCCAGAGTTAACCCCACACCCTACAGGCTAAGGGCTGAGTCCCCCAAGACTGCACCCTAACTTCAGATGCCAATCACCAGGCGTGGCGGCCCAGGCTTCCTACATTACTATACGACTTAGCTACAGTTCGGGAGTTCTTGCCACCAGCTCCTCACAAGTAATAATTTGCTACATCGACTCAAGGGACTCAGGGACACTACTTCTTATTACTCGTTTATTATAAAGGATACAAATGAACAGCCAGATGAAGAGGTGCAGAGGTGGGGTCCAGGGGGTCCCAAGGACAGGAATTTCTGTCTCCATGGAGTTTGGGACGCATCACCTTCCCAGCACAAGGATATGTTCACGAACCCGGAAGCTCGCCACACCCTTTCATTTGGGGTTTTTATGGATGGTCCATTATGTAGGCACAATTGATTAAATCTGAGGCCATTGGTAATCACCAAAACTGGGGGATGGGGCTGAAATTTGCAACCCTGCAGTCTGGTTCCTCTGGCAATCCGCTCAGATTCTAACAACCTACATCCTGTCCAGAGACCCCTCAGCTGAGAGTCATCTCATTAGCACGATGAATAGGATGGAGGTGCCTTAAAACTAAAAATAGAGCTACCATGTGACCCTGCAAGTCCACTCCTGGGCATATATCCAGAGGAAAACGGTGTCTGAAAGGATACATGCACCCCAGTGTTCACCGCAGCACTGTTTACAACAGCCAAGACATGGAAACGACCTAAATGCCCATCAGCAGAGGAATGGACAAAGATGCGGTGCATACGTGCCATGGAATGTGACTCAGTCACAGAAAAAAATGAACTAGCGCCCTTTGCAGCGACACGGATAGACCTAGAGATGATCATACCACGGGAATTAGGTCAGACAGAGAAAGACAAATATCATGATATCACTCATATGCAGAATCTAAAGAAATCATACAAAGGAACTAATTAATATTCACAAAACAGAAATAGACTCAGACATAGAAAACAAATTTATGCTTACCAAAGCAGGAAGTGGAGGAGAGATAAATTACAAGCTGGGATTAAAATATACACACGACTATATATAAAACAGATACTCAACAAGGACCTCCTATGGGAACTAAACTCAATATATTGTAATAACCTATAATAGAAAAGAATCCCAAAAAGGAACATTTATATATTATACATATAACTGAGTCACCATTGCTATACACCTGAAACTAACACAACATTGTAAATCAAATATATATCGATTAAAATTTTAAAAGAGTGTCATTTCATCAGCATGCCAAAGACACTTGGAGCACTTGGACATTTCTACGCTCTTAGAAGCGCTGTGCTAGGAATTGGTGGGGTGGGGCAGAGACAGAATACGTATTTCTTACTATATCGCAACTATAGTCTGTCCAGGTGGTTCAGAAAGTAAAGAATCTGCCTGCAATGCGAGAGACCAGCGTTCAATCCTTGGGTGAGGAAGGTGCCCTCGAGAAGGAAATGGCAACCCACTCCAGTATTCTTGCCTGGAGAATCCCATGGACAGAGGACCTGGTGGGCTGCAGTCCATGGGGTCACAAAGAGTCGGATACGTCTGAGCGACTGACAGATGAGAGATGATAGTCTTACATTTAAAGCACCTTTGATTTATTTTTCGAGTCTTTTTTAATCTCTAGGTTACTCTTTTTGCCCTTTTGTTTCCATAGTCTCTGTTGAGGGGCACTTAAGCTGTAAAATTTCTCACAGTCTGGGCTTTACTAATTGCATGTTTATGGTACAATTTAATATGTTTCTCTGTCTCCGTATGTCTGAAAAATTTGCAGCTGGATCCAGTGACTGGATCAGATTCAGGTTAGGTCCCTTTGGCCAAACTATATGCTGCACTTCATAACTAGCTGTCTTTCCCTTTATAAAGTTTGCAGACTTGGATGCTTAATGCTTTCATCTGTTAAGTTATTGGAGATTGCTAAGTGGTAATATTCTAATTCCACCATTCCTTTTTTCATTAATTAATTGAATTCTTTTAATAAAAAATCTCTTTTTATCTTTTGGCCGAGACACATGCATATGGGATCTTGTTCCCCAACCAGGGATTGAACCTGTGCACCCTGCTTTGGCAGTCCAGAGCCTTAACCACTGGACCAGGGAAGTCCCTATTTTTGTTTTTTAAATCTAGTCATTTTACTAGACCCTGTTTTGGTGTTGATTTTTCTGGGTCAGTAATCTCAGGTGCATACTCTGTTTGTTCAATATATAGTTTCATATCCTTTTTTTATTTGGGGGAATTTTTCTTGAATTATGTTTTTAATATTTGTTTTCTTGCCTTGCCTTGATTTTGTTCTTAAGGGACTCCTATTATCTGCATGTTTAATCTTCTTTGCCTACTTCAATATTTGCCACTTTTTCTCAAATATTTTTTAACATTTCTTTTTGATTGAAAATTCTTTTTAAAAAATCTGCTGTTTCTCTTCAGGCATTATTTCTGTCCACTCACCACTGTGTTCCTTCTAACTTTTATATAAAGATTTTTTTCTTTGACTTCTAACTCTTTTGTAAGTTCTGTTATCTCGTTCCTGAATGTTCCTGAATGTTGTTTACTCATGAACTTTAGCTTGTCTTGAAATAATAGGTTAACTTTTATCTCTTCCCTTATCTGTCTCTCTGTCATGCTTTGATCATCTATCCGGATGTTTATTCTGCCCCTTTTGTTCTTTTACTTACAGTCACTTTGTTGAGATTTGACTTCATTCCTTGTCTGGTGCTCATTTTTGAGTGGAATTAGCCCTCCTGAACTTTATAAGTGAGGCAGTGTCCAGGAAAACTTCTCTAACCCCAAAGAGCACCCTCCTCTGTGGTTTCTGTGTCTCGTTAAAAGACATGGCAACGGCAGTGAACACGGGTGCGTGTTTTTTTTTAATGGCAGTGTTCTCGGGGTGTATGCCCAGCAGTGGGCTTGCTGGGTCATGTGGTAGCTCTATTTTTGGCTTTTTAAGGACTCTCCATACTGCTCTCCATAGAGGCTGTATCCGTTTATGCAAGGAGCTCGGCTGGGCGCTCTGTGGTGACCTAGATGGGTGGGGTGAGGTAGGGGAGTGGGAGGGATGTCCAAGAGGGAGGTTTGTGTGCGTGTGCGTGTGTGTGTGTGTGTGATCACTCAGTACTGTCTGACTCTGTACGTATAAATATAGCTGATTCATTTTTGTACAGCAGAAACTCACCCAGCTCTGTAAAGCAACTATACCCCAGTTGAACGACAAAGATACGGCAGCTTGCTTTCTGTGCAGTTTCTGGGATCCACTCCCCTTTCCCGCTGAGACCTGTCCTTGATCAATACACTCCTTTCCCTGCGGTTTCTCCTCCTTGTGTGCTCTGTTCTAGAAGGAACCCCTAGCAGGGTCACCGTGAGAGCTCCCGGGCCTGACTGCCTGGCCCCTCCTGACCTTCCCAGGAGCCCCCAGCAGCCACTTCCTATCGGAAGGGGCAGCATCACTCCTGGTTTCGATGGCTGTTCTCAGAATCTACCTGGATCTTTGCTTTGGGGTTTGCTTTTAATTATGCCCCCCTGTTTTTTTGGCTGCTTCATATGGCATGCAAGATCTTAGTTCCCCAAAGAAAAGAAAGTGTTAGTGGCTCAGTCATGTCCAACTCTTTGAGATCCCATGGACTGCAGCCCACCAGGCTCCTCTGTCCAAGGAAATTCCCAGGTAAGAATACTTGAGCAGGTTCCCATTTCCTTCTCCAGGGGATCTTCCCGACCCAGGGATGGAACCCGGGTCTCCTGCATTGCAGGCAGATTCTTTACCATCTGAGCCACCAGGGAAGTCCATTTGATCCCTGGTTGGTTCCTGACTGCTTTCACTGCAGGGAGTCTTAAACCCCTGAACCACCAGGGAAGTCCCCTCTTTCCATAATGACACTCCAGCTCAAGGTAGCAGGCATGAGAAACTTTGTCATTTGTAGGTGAAGGGCCAACGAAGAATATACTCTGGAAGCTTGGGCATGGCAAATGAACTTTTCCTAAAAATTAACAGTTTATAATGTGGTTGAATGAATACTTTAAACAAATAGTAGGTTGACTGACTTCATAATTGTATCATAGCTGAAAGTAGTGATGTTTCAGTATCACATCTTCATTTGGAAAATTTTGACTTGATTGTAATTTAGACCCAATTGGTAAATTTTTAAACCTTTCATTAAGGTCAATAATAATTATCTAATTCTAAGATATTCATTGGTTAAAAAGATAACATCTTAAATCTTGGGTAGGTCTGTTAATCTCTGAACTAAAATAGAAATTAGTTTCAAATTTATTTTAAATATCACTGTTTTTTATAGGGGCTGGTTTAAGTTTAAAGATTAATGTTTAAAATGAACTGAAAATTCATATTTGTGACAGGTGGGGAGAATCAAGTTATGAATCATTTACAGCCAATGGTGAATAAAAATATTATGAAGAAAGGAGCTGTTATAAAAGAATATCACTGTTATTCCTGGAGTTGAATGCCTTGGCTAAATGTGGTGAGACCAAGAAACTGGACTAGTGGATTGAACAGAGGTTGTTGGGAGATTATTCTTCAAGGGGAAGAAAAAAAGTCGAGAAAAGCCCTTGATGCTGGGGAAGATTGAAGGCAGTTGGACAAGGGGATGACAGAGGATGAGATGGCTGGATGGCATCACCAACTCAACAGACGTGAGTTTGAGTAGACTCCGGGAGTTGGTGATGGACAGGGAGGCCTGGCGTGCTGTGATTCATAGTGTTGCAAAGAGTTGGACATGGACTGAGCAACTGAACTGAACTGAACTGATTAACCAATTAGCCATTTATGGAGCAGTTTATGTGACTGTAAATGTGTGACCCGTGGGATCTGAGGATAACCAGCTATAGCATCATCCATGGACCCACATGAATTTTTCTGTACCTACAGACAATTTCCAGCCCCTGACAACGCCCTACCTTGAACTCTGGTTTCTCTCTCTTCCTGTCTACTTGAAGGTTTTCCTTGGCATTTGAGGCTTGCCTGGGGGAACACAGGTATAGCTTGGAAGGGAAATGAGAGCAAGTGCAATTCCCTCCAGGGATAAACTTCAACCATTGACCAAGAGGATCAGTGGGAAAATGCTGTACTGACCATGTCCACCTGGTTATCTCAGGTGACCCCCAGCGGTGACCAAGGAGCATCCCGACCATCAGTGAACCTTCATCAGTGTGTCTTTCTTGTCCACTCTCCTCACTTCCTCCCCTGTGCTTCCGGGGATCACCTTCCAAAAAAACTATCTTCACTCAAGTCTTTGTCTCTGACTGCTTCTGGGAGCAACCAAACTGTGACACTGACTAATTGGGGTTATTTCCAAAAGCCTCAACCTTATCCCCTATGTCCAGTCTGAAGCAGGGAGAAAGTGAAAGTCATTCAGTCATGTCTGACTCTTTGCGACCCCAAGGACTTTAGCCCGCCAGGCTCCTCTGTCCACGGAATTCTCCAGGCTAGAATACTGGAGTGGGTAGCCTATCCCTTCTCCAGTGGATCTTCCCAACCCAGGAATTGAACCAAGGTCTCCTGCATTGCAGGTGGATTCCTTACCAACTGAGCTATCAGGGAATACCACTGGGCTAGAAAAGGTGCAGATAGAAAGCAAGTATTGGTCTATACTCAAATACAAGTTTCTGATGGTAGGTTTGGGTGGGTGTTAGTTGCTTAGTCATGTCTGATTCTTTGCAACCCCATGGACTGTAGTCCACCAGGTTCCTCTGTCTGTGGGATTTTCCCAGGCGGGAATACTGGAGTGGGCTGCCATTTCCTCCTCCAGGGAATATTCTTGACCCAGAGATGGAACCCAGGTCTCCTACACTGCAAGCAGATTCTTTATCATCTGAGCCACCAGAGAAGCCCCTGGTTGGTTAGAGCCTACCTTACAGTGAAGATGGGGCACTGGCTGGCAGAGTCTCCTGGCCTTCAGGTCCCCCAGCAGCAGCAGTTTTCCTGGGCTCTGCTCCTTCGGTCCCTCATCTGACAGTGTGACTTCCCTCGAGGTCTCCCTCTAGGGGGAACATGAGAGAGTCACAGACACGAGTCCTGCAGGGGATGCAGCCTTTTATTTCTGGATGTCAATGAACACGGAGCCTGTGCTAGTCTACACATTGGCCTCTTGGAAATTGTGCTAATCTGAATTTGTTCCAAAGTCTGGTCAACTCTAGATTCAGTTTCCGCTCCTGCAGTGTGGATGTCCTGCCCCTGGCATGTGGGGGCATCCCTGGGACACACCCTGAAAAGCCCAGCACTCACCCTGAGCGGCCTCCTGGCAGAGTCACTGCCTGTTCTTCTGTTGCCTCAGGAACTTGGAGATGTCCGTTGCTGGTCAATCCCAGGACTGCCCTGAAGCAAGCCTGATGGCTCAGAATTCCTCCTGGCGCTCCTCCAGGAGGAAGCCCCGCCTCCCAGCTCTTGCGGCTGTGGCTCAGGGCACAGACCCTGCGGCGTCTGTGGTTGTCTCCCCGACGGTCTTGTGTTGAAAGAGTGGGTTGTTCATATACCTCAAGGCCTCTCCTTTAATTCAGTCATTATTTTTAAATACCATAGTTCTTCCTGTCTCTACTTTCAGATTCCTTTTCCAATCCCTTTCTTCTTTCGTTTTGGTTCATACCCCTTCGAGCAAATGTCAGTAGGTCAGGAAAATTGTCTTCCTCCTTGAAATCCAAGTTAGAGCCCCCGGTTTGGCACCATAAAGATGGTTTCTCCCTTTGACTCCTGTGTCCACCTGCATGGTGGCCCCAATGAGTGAATGTTACATCCCCTCTACAGCTCTGCTCCAGACCAGACACTGGCTGCTTGTCTGGAACATTTTGGTCCAGATGACAGGAGCTGGAATTAAAAAAAAAAATGTTGGCAGTCACTGTAATAATAGGCCCTGGCTCATCCATCCATCCATCCAACCGTCATTCGCTTAACCTCTGTTGAGTGTCTATTCTGTGCCAGAAAGCACTCTGACCCTGCCCTCAACGATATCACCATGCATCCGGGGCAAGTGGACCAGAAAATATTTTATTGGGAACACATTGTATGCACCAGGGATGATGGGCACCCAGAGGAGCAGCCTGGAGCCAGGTCTGAGGACCCGGGCGACTCACCAGCAGAGGTGATGCTACGCTCTGGGGGATGAATAGATGTGAGCTGGGTGGGGAGGCGGGCAGGGGAGAAAACACCATTCTGTATAAAGACAACCATGGTGTGAATACAGTGAGGAAGACACGAAGCCGCCTGTGGTCTAGTGGAGCTGAAGTGAAGGTCTAGACAGAAGGCGAGGAGTGATGAAGGGAAAGGTGGGAAGAATGAAGGTCAGGGTATGAAGGGGGAAGGTCATCAGTTTAGTTCAGTGGCTCAGTCGTGTCTGACTCTTTGCGACCCCATGGACTGCAACATGCCAGGCTTCCCTGTCTATCACCAATTCCCAGAGTTTACTCAGATTCATCATGTCCATCAAGTCCATGATGCCATCCAACCAACCCATCTTCTGTCATAGGGAAGGTCATAGCTGCTCCAGTTTAAAGACTTCTCTTCTAGGCATCTCCCCCTGTCTGAACATGAGTTAAGTGAGTCTTAACATGGTGATTGCATTTGTCCTGCACACCAGTCGCAGGGGCTGCAAGGGGAAGGCTGGGCTCCAGATGCCTGTCCAGAGGGTGAACTGTCTGAGCAGTGGGACAGGTGAGTGTTGCCAGGGAGAAGCGATGCGGGCCCCGCCCTGGGCAGGGAGTTAGGCTGGAGCTGATAGAACAGATGGGAGATAAGGTAACAGATCACAAAGAGCTCAGATCCTTCTCAACAGGACTCTGGTTGTTTGCACAATGAATGACCTCATCCCCAGTCATTCAGGAGCGACACATCCTCAACCAAGGTGTCACACAGGAGCAATGGTGTGGTCACAGAACCCACATCTGGACATTGAGAAGTTGATCATTAGTATTTAGGATAATGTGAGTTATGTTATCCTCATCAGGCTTTAAGCTAACACACGTCATAAACTGAATTAAGATTTTAAAATATCTTATCTTTTAAGGAGAAAGTCTCTGGCTCTGGCTCAAGGGGGGGGTCTGAGAGTTCCAACTGATATCAAAGAGCAAAACCAATCTCTAAGGAGAAAATCCTGCCTATTTTTCACTTAACAAGCCCAGACCTTCTTCCTTATTAGACTGTGCTATTCACACATCCAAAGAGATCACCTCTTTGAACAATAATAGCAGTAAGTTTTGACTCTGCACAGCTGTGGGCCACTCTGACCTCTGGATTATTATATGATAGAGGTTCATGGAACCTTGCTTGCCTCTGTGCATTTTTTTTAATGTCTAAATTTAAGACCTATACTTTTGACTTCAAATAAGTTTTCCTACTGAAATATAATCCTGACACATAATTATAGAAAAATGACAGATCAAAACCCAAATCTTTATGAAAGAAAACCCAGGCAGTTGATCGATGGCACAATCGTAAATCTATCACTCACTGCACAGCACTGAGTGGCCAGCACAAGAGTGACCCCACGAACTGTACAGTCCATGGGATTCTCCAGGCCAGAATACTGGAGTGGGCAGCCTGTCCCTTCTCCAGGGGATCTTCCCACCCAGGGATTGAACCCAGGTCTCCCACGTTGTAGGCGGTTTCTTTACCAGCTGAGCCACAAGGGAAGCCCAAGAATACTGGAGTGGGTAGCTTATCCCTTCTCCAGCGGATCTTCCCGACCCAGGAATCGAACCAGGGTCTCCTGTGTTGCAGGCAGATTCTTTACCAACTGAGCTGTGAGGGAAGCCCAAGGGTTAAAGAGGAAACACACAATTCCTTGAAGTCTGAGCCTGAGGATTGTATGATGGGCCCACTTATTCTGTTATTCCCGGTGTCACTGATCTACCTCGGAGCTCAGGTCAACTCTGCAACGTGAAAGGAGCTAATTGCAATGATGAGATTGATTTAGAGGAGGAATTAGAAGAAAACGTCCTTGACTGGTTGTCTGGATATGCCTTTCATTTATCATCTGTCTTTGGGGATAGAAGAATGGTAATCTCACTGCTCTTGTAGGCTGCTTAGTTCTCAGATAAGTTTTGGGGATGTTCATTTTTTAAAAATGTATTTGACTGTGCTGTTTCCTAATTGCAGCATGTGGGATATCATTGCCTGACAAAGGATGGAACCAGGGCCCCCTTCATTGGGAGCGTAGTCTCAACCACTGGACCACCAGGGAAGTCCCAGGATGTCTGTTTTTGAAAGAGATCTCACAGCTTGATTCCCCTTGGTTGGCTCAATACAGCATTTGTCTATTCTGAGTTCACTCAAGTGCTTCTCGGTTACTACAAGGTTCAGTCACTCCTGCGAGCACTGGTGAGACCACAGTGAGTGAGCTAGGGAAGACAGCGAACAAACAAACAAATCTCCAAACAGGAAAACAAGGAAGGTAATGTCCAGGGTGCTTCAGAGAATGAAAATGGGAGGAGATAACAGAGGGTGGGAACAGGGAGAGGACATTTAAGAAATGACTCCTGATGCCAGGAAGAGGGGAATCCGTTCCAAGGAGAGGAACGGGACAACCAAGCCCAGCGAGAAGGATGAACTTGGTGTATTTAAGGAGCAGATACACAGCATGGCGGGCAAAGCTTAAACCAGGGGAGGGTGACACAGGGGCATAGGTCAGGGCTGGGAAGTAGATGGCCTAGAGACCTGGCAGGCCATGATAAAATTTGGGTTTTATTGTACATGTGGTTTTAAGCTTTGGATTTTAGGCTGAGAGAAGTATTAATAAAGCATTTAATGCTTTAATTTATTTTTTTTAGTTTCAATATGTATTTTACCACAAAGCTCTGTTGTATTTTTCTGCATACCTATGAAGGAATTTTTGTCAAATTATTTTATTACATATACTTTATTTTCTGTTCCCCACTCCATCCCCGCCGCTGTTTTGTTTTGTTTTTGCTAAAATTCATGTAGATCTTCCCCAACCAGGACTTGAACCCATGCCCCCTGCATTGGAAGCCTGGAGTCTTTTTTTTATTATTTAAAATTATATTTTTCTTATGTGGACGATTTTTAAAGTCTCTATGGAACTTGTTACAATATAGCTGCTGTTTGATATATATATATATATTTTTTTTTTTTTTTGGCAATGAGGCATGTGGGATCTTAGCTACCCAAAAGGGGATCAAACCCACACCCCTCGCATTGGAAGGCTAAGTCTTAGCCACTGGACCACCAAGGAAGTCCCACATCTAGTGTTTTTAAAATTCTGCCTCCAAGAGTTGAGGCAGGATACCCATTGTGTTTAGTCACTCAGTCGTGTCCGACTCTTGCGACCCCATGGACTGTAGCCCGCCAGGCTCCTCTGTTCACGGGGATTCTCTAAGCAAGAACACTGGAGTGGGTAATCATGCCCTCCTCTGGATACCCATTAGGAGGTGCTGAAGATTCCTGGAGATTAGGGTGCTGAGGTCCACCCCAAAGTGGAGGATAAGATAGGGCTCAGGATTTAAGTAGGGACTAAGGAAAAGAGGGGATGCCACAAAGACTCCTGGATTTCTAGCCTGAAAATCTGGGTGACTGTTGGAGTGATGATTAGAGAGATGGAGGAGATGCAGGAAGTATGCAGGCTGCAGGCAAAGGATGGGGGCAAGTGAAGAATTCTGCCTTCTTAAGTCTGAGATCACACTTAAGCATCTGAGGAGCCCTTTCAATAAGATCTAGAAATCTGGAATACCAGGAGATGAAAGCAGGAGATATCGACCCAGAGGTCAAATACAAGGCATTTAGAGCCTGGAGATAGGGAGGATGAGATGAACCGGAAAGAATGTGTGGAGAGAAAGGAGAGGCAACTCAGAGCAGACCCTGGAGATGCCCTCAGTGAGGGTCAGAAAGAAGGGGAGGAGTCAGCAAAAGGGGCCGGGAAGGAGCACGGAGGAGCAGGAGGGAGCTATGGGAAGTGTGGATCCTAGCAGGAAGCGGGAGGCGGTGTCTCAGCAGGAAGGAGCAGCCTACAGTGAAGGCTGCTGAGAGGCTGGGACGAGGACAGAGGAGGGATCACTCAACTGCTACATGGAGCCCAGGTGTGACCTTGACAGGAGCAGCCTTGTTGGAGTCATGAGGTCTGTCTGGAGTGAAGAAGGAGACAGAGTTGTCCAGTTGGTTGAGTCCAGCTCTTTGTGACCCCATGGACAGCAACACACCAAACTTCCCTGTCCTTCACTACCTCCTGGAGTTTACTCCAGCTCACGTCCACTGAGTCGGTGACACCACCCAACCATCTCATCCTCTGTGCCCCTTCTCCTCCTGCCTTCAATCTTTCCCAGCATCTGGTCTTTTCCGATGAGTTGATTCTTTGCATCAGGTGGCCAAAGAACTGGAGTTTCAGCTTCGTCCTCGGTCCTTCCAATGAATATTCAGTTGATTTCCTTTAGGATGGACTGGTTTAGCTGAGCCACTTATTTCCAGTTCAGGTCTGCGTGCTGATGGGGAAGAAGGTGATGGAACAGGAGAGAAAGCCAGCCCTTGCTGTAAGCAGAGGAGGTGACCCAGAGCACCAGGGCTGCTCACTGAATTGGGAGGAAACTCCTATGAACGTGGTGCTTTAGAACCATGGGGTGCAGGGGGAGCAGGAGGGAGGCACAGGTGTGGTTCAGATGCCCAAGGACTGGGGAGTTCAAGAGGAACCTTTTAGAAATCCTTTGAAGGGCATGAACAGTTAACACAGGAGAACATCTGTCTGTAGGCTGGGAATGTGTCCTTCTCCAGGCCCGTTCTCCAGAGCTCCTATGACTTGTCTCATGTCACCTCCAGGTGACCTAGCTCCTTCCAAAGTTGCAGTGCTCCCAGCAGATGAGGGGTGGGAAGCGGATCATTTGGGCAGTTTACTTGTGGGTTGAAAGAAGAGGAAATTGTGCCAGTCTGGGTGCCTTCCAAGGGGCCCGTGACCTTCATTTGGAAGATCTTCCCATAAGCATCATAGTGTAGAGCTGACACCCCTGAATCCCGAGGGCGTGTGTGGTCGGGAACAGTGGTGTTGCTGGGGTGTGGGGCAGACTTCTCTAAGGACTGAGTAAGAGCCTGGGAGGGGTTGGAGAAGACTCTTGAGAGTCCATTGGACTGCAAGGAGATGAAACCAGTCCATCCTAAAGGAAATCAGTCCTAAATGTTCACTGGAAGGACTGATGCTGAAGCTGAAACTCCAATACTTTGGCAACTTGATGTGAGGAACTGACTCATTAGAAAAGACCCTGATGCTGGGAAAGATTGAAGATGGGAGGAGAAGGGGACGACAGAGGATGAGATGGTTAGATGGCATCATTGACTCAATGGACATGAGTTTGAGCAAACTCCAGGAGATAATGAAGGACAGGGAAGCCTGGTGTGCTGCAGTCCATGGGGTTACAAAGAATTGGACACGACTGAGACAGCTGGAAGGGGCACTGCATGGCTGTACGTGAATCTTCATGAAACAAGATTCTGACCAAATGCAGCCAGGTCACCAAAGCTCAAATTCCGAATGGCTCTCCCTGATGAGGGGCTGCTGGGGGTCCAAGGAAAGAGGTGAGGACACCAGATGACATCCGAGGTGCATCTGCCCTTATAGATGGTGGCCATGCAGCCAGGTGGCACTGGACCAGCCCTCACTCACCTGCCCGTCGTGGCCCTCAGACCCTCAGCTGGATCAGGCTGAATTCTGCTTGAAGTTCTTGCCAGAGAGCCATTAGTGTGGAGTCATGGCCAGGTCCCCAGACCACCCTGCCCACCTCAGACCACAAGGCCTGAGCCCGACAATGGTCCCAGGGGAGCCAAAGGTCTGTGTTCTTTGGAAATGTCCAGCTCCATTGTCTAAATCTCCCTGATTTCTTATGCTGCCCATTTGCCTCTGCAAACTGCTTCATTATCGTCTTCCAAGGTCCTCTATTTTTTCTGTTCACTCTTCCTCTCTGATTCTTGTTTCTTGCCTGTTGCCCCATCTGAATCATGCCAACCCCTGGCCTGGGCTGATGACTTGTGCAAATGGATGACTCAGCAGCAGCCCAAGGGACTGAAAGAGTTAAGATGGGCTTTGTTTATGAAGTTCCTTCCAGGGCTGTAGGAGGAAAGACACAGGGATGGGAAGTCAGGGCTTTGGAGCAGATGGGTGCTCCACACTGCCACTTCCTAGTAGAGGGATGTTTTGCAAGGTATCACCCTTTGTCACCCAGGACTCGGTTGCCCAGGCTATGCACTGCACAAGGCTAGGGGGCTCCACTCATGTAGAAGTCTGGGTGAGTAGCTCCCGCTTGGGTGTGTTGTGTGTAACACCCACAGCGCACACACCCTAGCCCTGATCCTCTGAGTCTGCGTCCTTCTCTGTGAAACAGGCTTGATGATCTCATAGCACAGAGTCCTTGGGGAGCATTATACATGGAACCCTCCAGGTCTGACACTGGGCCCAGTGTATTGGTCAAGCATGTGGTGATACATGTGACCGGATGCCAGAGGTGTGCATGCATGCTAAGTCGCTTCAGTCGTGTCCAGCGCTTTGCAACCCAATGGACTGTAGCCCTCCAGACTCCTCTGTCCATGGGATTCTCCAGGCAGGGATGCTGGATGGGTTGCCATGCCATCCTTCAAGGGATCTTCCCAACCCAGAGATGGAACTCAAGTCTCCTGCACTGCAGGCAGATTCTTTACCACTAGCACCACCTGGGAAGCCCCACTAGAGGCATAGGAGGGGACTTTGTTCTTGGATGGGTTTATATTCCAGTTTGCAAGGCAAAGCACACCCTTCAAAAATAACCACAGGGAAGGACCTCCCCAGTCGGTGGTCCAGTGGCTAACACTCCGCACTCCCAAAGCTGGGAGCCTGGGTTCAATCCTCCATCAGGGAACTAGATCCCTCAGGCTGTAACTAAAGATCCTGCATGCCACAATTAAGACCTGGAGCAGCCAAATAAATAGTAAATCAAAATTTAAAGAATTGAAAAATAACCACAGGAGGTGCGTGACCCTTGGGGGGACACTAGGAGGGTCTCAGCCATGTCCACTGGCCTTTACCATTCCTGTTTAGACCAGCTGGCATCCCAGTGCCAGCATAGTCCCCACCCTGAGCGCTTCTGCTTACCCAGGGAGACAGCTGTTCCCTGTGCAGCAGGTCAGAATTAGAGGCTTTGGGAGCAGGCTTAACCCATGACTGGTGGGAGTGGGTGCATAAATACCCCATTTCCTCATCCTCCAGGGGGTAGCTCAGAGGCAGGTGAATTACCCTGGTTCCCAGCAGGACGACACTTTTTCAATCCACAGGGATGCTGTCTGGATAGTGCATCCTTCATCAGCTGCTTTTCTCTCTGGTCTTATCCTCCAGATATCCTAGCATCCCTGGCACCTGCTGAGTAGCTCCCTGTGTTCCAATTCTCACCTTGAGGTCTGGGTGCCCCCAAACCCGGGCAGCAACCCACTACTGCGCTCCTGCAGAGTCCACATGCATTCCTGATATGTCATCCCCAGAACTATGAGCACCTCGAGGGCTGAGCCCAGGTCTCATTTGACCTCATAGCCCCAGGATGCAGCCTAGCTAGCTCTTGACCCACAGGGACCCCGCTAAATGCATGTTGAGTGTAAGATGTGGTGTGAACCTCACCCACACGGCACGTCTCCAGGGCTGAGATGATCTGAGTGAGTGTATTTCCCCAGGATCTGCTGGGGAACGCACTTTGTCATTTTCATTGCCAGTTCTACTCAGTGATCATTAAAAATTAAGCCTGCGTTTTCAGGCAGATTTTGTTACAGATTCTGGAGAAGGTGCAGGTGGAAGATTCTGGAAATATGGGGGCAGAGTCCCCAGAGGATTCTTGCCGAAGGGCAGCCCTCTCCTTTCCCCTGAGGACGTGGATGTCCGTGAACCATGAGCCATGAGCTGCCAAATCTGGACAGCTTGTGCCGGTGGCCAATGTCTCGCTAGGGTGTGTGGGAGGGGACCCTGGGGTGGCAGTGTGCCTTCCCTGTCTGCAGCAGCTGCTTTGGGTCCCCCGATTGCCAGTGCACTGCCCACACCTCGCCATCCCCAGGTAGGCACAGCCTGTGCGTCTTGCCCCTGCTTCTTCCACTGCCCCCTTTACTGAAGCACGAATCTGATTAGCGTGAATGCTTAACGTCTGGATGATGCTCCGTGTCCAGCTCTGGACCCTCTGCCTGTGGGTGATGACAATTGCTGGCATGTCTCTAGCATTCGTTTCCACGGCTACCCAGCCCCAGGGTCGCAGCTCTTCATTTTGATTCACAGGGGATCCCTTCCTGCTTCTCCACATTGGTGCCGACATTGCATGGGTCCTGGAGCAGGTCACTGGACTTCTCTGTGCTTCACTTTCCTGGACAGAAAAGTGGAGACAGTGGAAGATACCGTATAGAGTTCTTGGCGGAGTAAATGAGATAGCCCACTTAAAAATGCTGGTCACAGTAAGTGGCTTTAAGCAAGTGTTCGGTCAATGTAAGTTATCATTGCTATTATCAGCAAAGCCGTTTAGTTGGGTCCAGGGATTGCTGTTTCCTCTAGGATCATGTATATATATATATATATATATTTTTTAATTTTTGTCCATGTTATAGAGCATATGGGATCTTAGTTCCTCCGCCAGGGATCGCCCCTGTGCCCCCTTCATTGGAAACACCAAGTCTTAACAACTGGACTGCCAAGGAAGTCCCTTGTATCCCTTTTAAAGACTCGTTTGCCCTGGATGTCCTATATGCATTGTTCTAGACCCCCGGGTGACCTTGGCTCTGAGAGATTCATTTGCAGTCAACTGCAGCCACTTCACCCAGCTCCCAGTGATGAACCGTCTCCTTGCATATCTCAGGGTTGACCGCTCACCCCTCTTTGGGGCACTTGCCCTGTTTAGCTGTCTCCTCTTTACATCCCAAACCAAGATTAGAGGCTGCCATGGGAGGATGGAGAGGGAGGTTATGGGAACACGTGGGGACTTAGTAACACCTCACACTGGATCCAAAGCACAAACCCCGAAAGCAGGAGACAGCTCCGGAGGAGGAGGCACCCAGGGATAGTTCCTGGCCTCAGGGGCTTTCCTGCCCCATCCTTCCTTCAGCCCTCCAAGACACCTTTGCACCTGGATCCCAAAGCCCAGGCTGGTAATGAACCCTTGTGGGAGACGGCCTGTCTCCTGTCCATCCTTTGCTGTGATGCACCCTCCAGCCTCTTCTATAGACAATTTTATCACCGTGGTTGACTTCCCTGACTCCCCTGGTCACATGCCACCATGATATTTATGGGCTTGTGGATTGCAGATCCTGATAAGGGGAGGAAGGCTTTGGAGGTGAATTAGATGCCAACAATGCAAAGTTGAGCTGGGCAGGGCTCAGCTCTTGTTAATGTCTCTGTAAATCATCCCATGGCTTCAGGATGCTCAATATTTTCTTATTCATCTCCATTTTTCAAGGGAAGAGTGTTCAATCTGTCAAGCCAATTCTTTACAAATGGCTTGTCAGTCGTAGAGGCATCATGGACCTATGATTATATCCAAAAGCTGGGGAAGGCTTGACACCTCCTGGTAACGTCCTACTTAGGGTCCTAATTGAGCAGCAATCGTAGTCTAACCGTGTGCTCACCTAGGGGTTGCAGCTACAGAGACCCACAGCAATCAGGCAGGTCCTTCATTTGCTGAAGACAGCACTTCAGGGTTAATAGTTCCATGGTGGTCAGCACACTTCAAAAGAAGTGTGTCCAGAAGGTCATAACCAGACCTGGCTGGGAGGAGTGAATTGCCTCAGTGAGGGCTCCCAGAAATAGTTACCAGAGGATGGAGTTTTTAAAAAATATGTAAAAAAAAGTTTAAAAGTATTTTTTCCAAACTGTGGTAAAATGCGCATTACATAAAATTGACCATTTTAACCATTTCTCCTTTTTAAAATTTTTAATAAAGTATTTCTTTTCGGCTGCCCTGGCATACAGGCTGCTGTCACGTTGCAGTTCATGGGCTTCTCACCATGGTGGCTACTCTTGCTGTGCAGCATGGGCTCTAGGCTTACAGGCTCAGCGGTTGCAGTGCACGGGCTTAGTTGTTCTCCAGCATGTGGGATCCTCCCACACCAGGGATAGACCCCCTGTCTCCTGCTTTGGCAGGTGGAGTCTTAACCACTGGACCACCAGGAAACCTACTGTAACCATTTCTAAGGGCCCAGTTAAGTAGTGCTAAGTGTATGGATTCATCTTGTTGTGCAATCAATTTCCAGGATGTTTTAATCTTCCCAAACTGCAGCTCTGTACCCATTAAACAATAACTCCCCTCCCCCAGTTTCTCTCCTCCCCCCACAACCTGGTGTTTTACCTTCTGTCTTTGTGAATTTGACTGCTCTAGGGACCTCATATAAGTGGAATTATACAGCATATGTCTTTTTGGGTCTGGCTTATTTCACTTTGCATAGTATCTTCAAGGTTCATCCATGTTATAATGTGCATCAGAATTTCCTTTCTTTTTAAGGTTGACTAATATTCCACTGTGTGTATGTACCAGATGTTGTTTATCCATTCGTCCTTTGATGGGCATTTGGGTTGTGGCCATCCCTTGGCTATCGTGAATACTGCAGCTATAAGCATAGATGTAGTGACTTTTTTAAAAAAAAAGTCTTGAAGAAGTAGAGCTTCCCTGGCAGAACAGAGGAAGGCGGGAGCCAGGAAACACACGCAGCGTCTGTAATGGCACTGGGTCATGACAACACGGTGGCCTGGGGGTGGCTCATGGTTTTGTGTCACTGGGGCCCACAACGGTGGCACAGAACAGGGGAAGATGAGGCTGGGCAGCTGAGTGAGAGGGAATCATGGCAGGCCTGCATGCTGTGAGATGGCCCCAGGACACAAGACCTCATGATATGAAGGTCATCATTTGATGCCCGGGTTCAATACCTGGGTCGGTTCGGGAAGATCCCCTGGAGAAGGAAATGGCAACCCACTCCAGTTAATCCCATAGACCGAGGAGCCTGGCAGGCTACAGTCCATGGGGTTGCAAGAATCGGACTTGACTTAGAGACTAAACCACCACCACCAGTTTGATGCCATATCACCTAGCAGTGGACCACATTAAAATTTTTCTGGATCTCAATGGAGCACACTGAGGCACACAATTTCTACAGTTCTTGATCATCAGTCTAGGGGGACTGAGCTAAGTATGCTGTCTATTGGGCTGCTTGTAAAACTGGTCTAAAGCCTGAGGAGGATAGACAGCCCCATTGCACTATGTTGCCCACAGAGCTTTCCATAGCTGCCCAGTCCTGAGAATTCCTGAGCACTGGAACCCAGTCTGATTTTCATAGCTCTGTGATCCTGGGTGAGCTTGTCAACCCTTCTGAGTCTCAGAGTTTTCGCTTGTTCCATTAAGGATGTGGGTAACTTTTAAGATTCCTAAAAGCCCCCCGACCAATAACACTGAAGAAGCTGAAGTTGAACGGTTCTATGAAGACCTACAACACCTTCTAGAACTAACACCCAAAAAAGATGTCCTTTTCATCACAGGGGACTGGAATGCAAAAGTAGGAAGTCAAGAAACACCCGGAGTAACAGGCAAATTTGGCCTTGGAGTACAGAATGAAGCAGGGCAAAGGCTAATAGAACTCTGACAAGAGAACGCACTGGTCATAGCAAACACCCTCTTCCAACAACACAAGAGAAGACTCTACACATGGACATCACCAGATGGTCAACACCGAAATCAGATTGATTATATTCTTTGCAGTCAAAGATGGAGGAGCTCTATATAGTCAGCAAAAGCAAGATCAGGAGCTAACTGTGGCTCAGATCATGAACTCCTTATTGCCAAATTCAGACTGAAATTGAAGACATTGGAGAAAATCATTAGACCATTCAGGTATGACCTAAATCAAATCCCTTATGATTATACAGTGGAAGTGAGAAATAGATTTAAGGGACTAGATCTGATAGATAGAGTGCCTGATGAACTATGGATGGAGGTTCATGACATTGTACAGGAGACAGTGATCAAGACCATCCCCAAGAAAAAGAAATACAAAAACGCAAAATGGCTGCCTGAGGAGGCCTTACAAATACCTGTGAAAAAAAGGGAAGCGAAAAGCAAAGGAGAAAAGGAAAGATATAAGCATCTGAATGCAGAGTTCCAAAGAATAGCAAGGAGAGATAAGAAAGCCTTCCTCAGTGATCAACGCAAAGAAATAGAGGAAAACAATAGAATGGGAAAGACTAGAGATCTCTTCAAGAAAATTAGAGATACCAAGGGAACATTTCATGCAAAGATGGGCTCAATAAAGGACAGAAATGGTATGGACCTAACAGAAGCAGAAGATATTCAGAAGAGGTGGCAAGAATACACAGAAGAACTG